>NW_019957588.1:345300-368502 GCF_002910315.2 Salvelinus sp. IW2-2015
TCTCACCTCAAGACTGTAATTGGAGCAGCAGCAGCTGACCTGATTGTTGATGCTAATCTAGCATGTTTTGAAATCTGGAGTAAATAGGAGCCGCTACCTCTAATGAGGGTCAACTGGAGTTGTTTCAGATACCCTAGACGTGGGTCTGTGTCATGAAAAACAGCCCAAAAGGTTCTTCAAAGATTGTTAAGGTGGGTTATGAGGAAGTCGTTGTTGCTCGACTTCTTTCCGGGAACTTCGCAATTACATATGAAAACGAGGTGACAAGTTTGGTGCCCAAATTAAAGGTTAAGTTTGTTTGTTGATGTTTGGCTTTGAATATTGTGCGACCCGGAAGAAGCTGTGTGTTATGTGTTAGGCTAGGAGAGGTGGTTGTGTTTGTACTTGCCAGTACCGGTGTTCGCGGGGTCTCGACATGTCAAGTAACCTGCTTATTGCAATCAGGGATCCTGGAATGTTCCTGATGCATGGCATCCCTGGTGGTTGGGGGAGTGGCGTGGAGGGGGGTGTGGGCAGGGGGTGGAGCCTTGGAAGTTAGACGGTTCAGCTTTTTGTTCTCTCTCTCTTAACGTCTGGGCTCAACAAGAAGAAGGTCACGGATTGCTTTGTGGTTATCTGTCATCTATTTGGCGTGTGCTACGGCCCAACAGTAGCCGTGTAAAGTTGGTTTAATAACCGTCAATTCGGAAACTCAAGCCTCTGTTTGGAACCAATTGGTTCATTTATGATCTAGTCAGGTCATTACAATATGTATCGAAAATATTTATAATAATATATAAGTACTAATAATGAATAACGAAGAACATTCTGGTTTCCTGTGAATAGCTTCCATAACGTTACTAAGCTAATTGAGTAAATAATAGAAAGCCGGGGTTTTGACCGGTACGGCGTTGGTATGATCTACAGTCAGTAACCGTTAGCTAGCTAGCTAACGTGATGTCCTACTACTAGGCTCAGAACTAGGTTTTGGATTATTTTCCCCGAACTATATTCTTTCCCATATTATGTATATCGTGTTCATAAAAAGGCCAACAATGGCTTTACACTCATTAGAGTAAGTTTCAAACTCTAGAGCAGTTCTCACTTTTGGTGAGAATGAACTAAGCTAACGTTAAGCTTCGTTAACTAACTAACTAAGGAACGGTGACCTGTCCAGACGAGATGTTTTACAATGAACTGATCGGCAATGGGGGATTCCTCTGTATATAGCCTGCTTAGCAGCATGAATATATTACTCACAGGGGCTAACGTTATATGTACAATACTATCACCATTTTGGAAAACCGTTCAGTGTAAATACTATCCCCATGTTTTGGAAACCGTTACATGTACAAACTACCCATTTTGGAAACGTTACATGTACAATACGATCTCCATTTTAGAAACGTTACATGTACAATACTGATCATTTTGGAAAGTTACATGTAATACTATCCGCATTTTGGAAACGTTACAGTACAATACGCTCATTTTGGAAACGTTACATGTACGCCCTTGTGGGAGGGAAATTAATATCTTAGATGTAGCTGTAGATGGGATTCAATGCATAATGGTAATTAAAACCGGTGGTCTAGACTACCTCTTTTGTATAAATGCCAGTTCAGCAAAGAAGTGGAAGACCAGAGATATAGAGGATATCGTGATCTGTCGTTCGGAGCGCATCAGATGTAGGCGTGTATAATATCTGATTCCAGCAGTCATATCTAGGAGAGCAGAGATATAGTGAGGTAAACCACGCATCACTCTCTATATGGGCACTGATGATAACGCAGTGTGAGGCTTGTCCGGCTCACTCGCACGCTCACTCGGTAATATGGACGGAGTATTGTGACGCAGAGTGTCGAAAAGTTCTGTGGCTCTCTCATCTCTCTCCACACTCTATCGCAGTCTCGTGATGGCACTGCGCACTCACTCTCAGATCGGACTATCTCACTCTCTCACTCCACTACACTGATATGTTAAAGGTGTATTGTCTGTCTCGTTAGTGTATTGCTGTTGATCAGATATAGATGATATATATATGTAAATTCCTTTATGTCACCGGTAGATAGGGCTGTATAGAGAGAGTCAACGCATGCTCACGCAACGTGGTATAGGACAGGCTCGCATTATTGAAGTGTACAGATTTAACCTACATAAGCACGCTTCGAAGTCGGAAGTTTACATACACTATAGGTTGGATGTGCATTTAAAACTCGTATTTTACAAAACCACCTCCAAAAATTATCTTTTGCTTAACCTAAATTATAGTTAGAGCAAGTTCCGTTAGGACATCTTGACTTGGTTGCATGACACAATGTAATTTTTCCAACAAGTGTGTATAGTAACATATATATTGTGGCCACTATATATATCACGTGGTGATAACAAGACTTCCGTGGGTTGTGTATTGATTGTCATTTGTGACATACACTCAGGAGTTGACTCGAGATTGCTAACGTAGCAAGGAAGACGTTAAGGAAATTGTTCATGAAACACGAAGATATAGGAGCTGGGTCAGAAGCTCCAGAAGCATGGAGAACGCGTGCGATGCAAGACACCTATGGGTGGAGAGATATGGGGTGAAGGAGATAGAGTGTGTAGAGAGAGCATGCCGCCGTGTGTACCACACTAGCGAAGATGGATGTGTTGGAGCAGAGAGATTATGTGTCGGGATAGATGGTATATATTAATGGTGAGACGGGGCATATGGGTCACACGTACAACGGATCGGTGATGGAGTGGATCTGTAGGAGCATAAAGTGACATGCTATATGTATTGTGTGTGTTAGGTTGAGAGAGAGGTAGAGTAGCGCCGGAGTAGCTAACGTGACTCAGTTACGAGGCAGATCTATTCAGGCGAATGGGCCAAAGTTTGAGCCGAGAAAACTTGAATTCTGGGGATCCTGAAATTTGTGTTATTTTTTTTTTGACGGCCAAGATAAACAATTGAGAACAAGCAATGCTTGACAAAATACTAATTGGAGTGTATTTCTGAGATTCTGACCTACCTGGGAATGATGATGAGATATAGAAAGTAAAGTAGCTTGAATAGAATAATTATCGTCTAGCTATTATCACTGACCAGATATGTCACATTCTTAAAATAAAGGTGGTGATCCTAACTGGAGGCTAAAACATGGAAGTTGGTTACTGAGGATTGAAGAATGTCGGGGAATTGTGAAAAAGCCTGAGTTTAAAGATGTTGAATTGTGGCTATGAGCGTAGTAATGTAAGTCTCTCCAATCTTCGAAATGTATATCCGCGCGTCCCTACTGATCTTCAGTCGGCGCCAGTAAATGGTGGTGTCCAATCAGGTTGAGGTCAGGTTGCGATAGATATATGTGGTGAGTTGCTCGATGAGAGTGCTGGCAGCGGTTGTGACTCACGAGTCGTTCATTTTATGTCCACGCGCGCCACCGCCATATGTGGAGGGGTAGAATATTAGCTCAAAGTCAGCGCGACGTATGAATGACGTTAAAGCCGGGTATATAAAGTCTTCACTCTGTTATATAGAGACTCGTGTGTTGTACTGAATCATGGCGATGGATACTATATGAAGTCGGAGCTGATTGTCATGGTGGCTATTACGTTTAAGTAGACGAATTGCGAGTAATCCATTTAGATATGTGGTGGATGTCACACACGCTTGGTCGTATAGAGCTGCAGAACTGCTTTATTGTGTCAACATGTGATTTTGGGGATTGCTGAGAATCGCGAGAGGTACGGTGTATATAACAAGGTAGATGTAGATGATCTAATGTGCTCGCTCTCGCACTCTGCTCTCTCTCTCCACTCACACGAACAGATTTTGGCAGTTGTCGTCTATATATAGAGATATCTCACTAGCGAGGCCGTGTAATAATAGATATAAGTTGATGTGATTGGGGATGCATGATGACACTATATGTATGTGTATATGAGACACAGGAGAAAGCCCGTCCACTCGATGGTAACGGGAAGTATAGCCACTGCCTAGTAGTGTGTATGTGAGAAGGCGTCCATAAAAAATGCTGCCGCATTTCCAAAGCTGCAATAAGTCATTTAAAACAGTTGCAATGTGGCCTACAAACTGTTAATGTCTGATCAATTTTTATGTTATTTTAATGAGAGAAAAAAAAAAATCAAGTGACCCCAAACTTTGAGGAAACAAGTAGTGGGTGGGTTACGGACTTGGCCTGATTAGATGGTCCGGGGGTAGATGGGCCACAGTGCTCATTCACACTCGACACACTCCTGTCTCAGCCTCCAGATATGTTACCTGCTGCGTAGTGATGTCATCGGCGAGGGGTAGGCGCAGTGAGTTTGTTATAATCCGATGAAAGGACTTCTCACTGTCTTAGGTCCGGGCGTCCTGAGTGTGAAATTTAAGTATGTTCTTGAATCTCTTAAAATTCTACGTGACCTCACTTCTTCTTTCTTTCTCTCTCATTCCGGCAGTGGAGCGTGCGGATGCCTATGGACCGATAGCGTACAGGAGGTACCTGGGCATGGAATGATGCCTTGCTGTCCCCAGTCCACCCTGGTTGCTGTGCTCCAGCTTCGAACTTGTTCTGCCTGCGGCTTATGGACCCTGACCTGTTCACGCACGGAACAGTGAGAGCAGAGGAGATGACTGACCACTCTCTCAGATTGTCACGCGCGCTCGGCTTATGATGCGATAGTCGCGTATGAACGATTGAAGGAGCTCGCACTTGTATTAGTTATAAGGAGCGACGAGGGAGGAGAGGAGTGTATTATGCACTTTTGTGAGGAAGATATATGGAGCATGCGCACGCACACGCGCTTCACGTGGCAGCATAACATGCTGACTATATGTTGTTTCCTGCTCTAGGTTTCTTCCTAGGTTTTTGGCCTTTGCTAGGGAGGTTTTATTCCCTACGTCACGAGGTGCTATCTACACCTGCATTGTCTTGCTGTGTGTGGGGTCTTTGAGGCTGGGTTTTCTGTAACAGGCCCTTTGAGATATCAGCTGATAAAGGGAGGCAAATAATAATATATTGAGGGACAGACTTTGGCGACTGAGGTCTGGTGAGAGATATATATGAGACTATTACAGTTGTTTGTGTATGTAAGAGGAGTATATATATATATATTATGTAAGATAAGTCTGGGTCGAGAGACGTGGTTTAAAGGGGCGAGAGAATAGAAATGAGAGAGTAGGTAGGTAGTCGTCGTTATTTCGCGTAAGTACTATTTGTGGTTCTCTCGAGTTGCAACGTCTTCAGAGATCCTATGCTGCATATGTATACATCTAGAGCCCGATTAATGCGCACGCAAGTTGTTATACTCTATTGCCTATTAGAGCCTCTCGTGTGAGGATGCTATATGGAGTAGTGTTGAGCATCGAATAGATGTGTGGTAGACTCCTTATGCTCGTGTGCACTATTATGTGTAGGATGCTTGAGTGTCTGTATTTCTGGGAATAGGGAAGCAAAAAGAGATATGAAAGGGAGTGATAAAACATGAGAGGTGGCACGTTGTTCGACTCACGGTGTTGCTCCTCTCAGCTGTAGAGTGTATATGTTGGGATATGGAGAGTGCTGACGCTACTCTACTGCTGCTCTGGTCAACACGCTCGTTGTGCAGGTGAGCTCGGTAGTTTATGTCAGATCGTACTGGGCAGGTCAGGCCAGATGTAATATAGGGTGGCTATTTGTATGTTGGAACACAGCGTTAGAAGATGCACTCGTAGAATGAGAGGATGAAGAGAATGCACAGTCGCTCGCAAACGCGCGCTTAGGCTATGGAGTACTTGTAATTCTGGGAAGAGCTTCACCGCGAGAGAGAGTACAGCGGTAACAAGACCAGTTGTGGGGTCGTGAGCAGCGTATCCGACCGTAGTAGCATCTCTCATTTGTATTGCGTGAGTGTATGTCACTCACTTGCATTGGCAGGAGTCTCTCGCGGTGTGGACGTCAGGAGAGAGGTGATTTGTGGAAGAGAGGCAGATGCATATTGTCTCTCGCGCTCTACCCTCACGCTCTCCCAGCACTAGAGATATGTGATTGGCAGTCGTGCATGAGAGGTGCCGGTATAAAAAAGATAGAGATACTCAGACTAGATGTAGTGGCGCGATCAACTCCGCAGGGGGAGGGTTATGCGCTGAGCTGTGGAACGTAGTGAGTCATCCACAATACACAACGCGTTCGCAGGTGTGAGGGTCATATTGAAGGTATGAGATCAGCGCAGTGTGAGATCTGTATGTCACATATGTGAGATCGAACTGTGTCGGCAGTGAGAAGCTCACGCCTGATATAGAGAACTAATCCCATCAGGTCTATATGTGACGAACGTGAGCCCACACACACATGTATGTGTCGTGAGAGTAGGAGACGATAAGAGAAGAGCTATCTATATAGATAGAGACTGTATATGACACACATGAGTTCGCATCGAGCGTGCGTGAAGCTATGACACACACTCGCACGCACTCCGCTCTCTCGAGGGATGGAGAGCTCTCCAGGCTGCCACGCACGCTCGCACACGCGAGAGTGGTAGAAAAACGCCTGAAGAGGTGTGCAGATGATGGCGCGGCGTATGGAGCGGGAGGGAGTTAGAATTGTCGAGGGTATGAGATGATGGTGGATTGTAGATTGCGGGTGACGCGCGCAGGGGTATCTCGGCGAACTGGGGATTCAGAGTTGGTGCGTGATGGAACGCTCGCTCTCTCCTCGACATGTCGAGAAAAGTGAGATATAGTGCAGGAAGGACGCGCTGGTGCGAAGTCGCAGATCGTGTTCAGGGAGCACGGCGTAGGTAAGACTAGAGATTATGGATAAGAGCGTTATACGACGTCAGCGTCATGAGTGTCTACGGAGTGCCGAGGTCGTATTGACGATGTCTTCGGATCTCGACAATGCGACCTGCCAGATAAAGCTATATGAAGTTCGCATGCATCACGTAGGTAATGAAACTGATATGCACACGCACGTTCACCGCTTGAGATGGTATGTATATATAATGTAAAACTGATATCAGTCACGCAGCTAAATGGAGCTGGCTGTGTGTGAGCGCAGTTATATAGACAGTAAGAGGAGAGAGAGCTCGTTACGATACATATGCGAGAGAGTTGTAGTGAGAGTGAGTATGGATCACTTATGTGTGTAGTATTATATGGAGAGCTACACCTCGCGCGATAGAAGCACGAATCGGCCGTGTAGGCGGGGAGAGATCAGATATGAGCTAGGAAGTAGCGATAGCTGTGAGAGGCTGGTAGAAAGTGCGAGTAAAGGTGTGCTGTTAGGTCAGTAAGACGAGTGCGTCAAGAGAAGAGAAGCGAAACTATATTACTACGAAGTGTATATATATGTGAGCGTAGACTACGGACTATAATAGGATGCCCGGTCTTCGAGCGCGCGTGGTGCCGATGTGGATTGATGAGGTATGGGGTTATTGATTCGCTGTGGTTGTGTCGGTGATATTTATATTGAGATAGTGTCACTCGTGGGTAGATGGTGAGGAGCTGGGGTGAGTGTAGTATGTGTCGGGACCGCTATATGAATGTGGATGAGGCAGAAGTGTGTATATCAGGTGAGGGCTATATGTTTATGAAATCAGAGATCAAGATGTCTGAGAGAGTTATAGTCTGTTATCATTATTGAGTACGACGCTGTCGTATGTGATCTGTAATCTAGTCTCGGCTAAAGAGGTTAGGATAGACTCCACGGTGTATATGATTAATGAGTAGTGACGAAAGGTGTGTATATATTGGAAGAATCTTGTATGGAGAGAGCACGTGGCAATTAGCGCAGTGTCGACACTGAGAGTGTGATTGAAGTTGTGTGAAGCTAACCAGGCTATGAGGGTGGCCAGACCTCTTTCTGCTGTGCCGGGTGGAGATATAACAGAACATGGCCAAGATGGTTCAATTCGTCAGCGCTCTCTCACACGAGACTGACGGAGGCAAGAAATAATAATAATTGAGATGAGAGCTAGCTTACTGATATGAGAGAGTTGAGCACACGACACGCTCACGCCCACTTGAATGTGTACTGTTAAATGCAGGTCAACGAGGGGCAGAGTTTAGGACGTTTAAGAGCGGCTGAAGAAGTCAGTGTGTTATCTCGTTATATGTGTATGTGAGTGCGAGAAGCACAGTTTGAAGAGAGAGCGACCCCTGAACAAGGAAGAGCTAGTGTTCATCTTTCGCGCGGATTGGCTGTCTAGCTCGTCTGATGAGGGCTGTGGCATGTTGGTACACGCACACGGCAGACTAACTCAGTACTGACGAACCAACACAGTGGGGATGTTGAGATTCTAAGTGGGAGGGGATCGGCCACTCAGAGCGTTTAGACGGCAGAGCGATTTGAGCATTAGATGTGGACTATGCAGGAGCGCTTAGAGATCAAGAAGTATAGGATGGTGTTGGTGCCTTAGTAGGTATTGGTGCTCGGAACGAGGTGACAGTGCCGAAGGACGACACTCGGATCTCAGTAGGTGGATACATGCTGTATGTTGATCGCCAGAGAGTAGATATAGCACGACACGCACCGGGATAGGAAGAGAGTTGAGAGGGACGCAGATACTTAAAAGTTATGTTACACAGGACGCACTAGCACTCACACGCACTGTGTGTATAGTCGCTGTAGACATAGACGCACTCACTAACGCGTGTATGTCGCTATTGCTTCAGGCAGGCCTAGCCCGACAGACGTGCAGGACACTGACACTGCTGTTGGACGAACTGTGTGCGCGCACAGAATCTATGTGTAGAGGTGTGTTGTTGAAGAGATAGCCAAAGATGAGGCCGATGTTATGACCTGGGAGTGTATTGATGGCGCTGGATAACAGTGTATGTGCGCTAAACACAAGAAGTGAGATGAGAGCACTATTGCCATGTGGATAGACTCAACGCTGGAGTGTCGGTGAGTCTGGGTGATGTGAGCTGTTTTAGATGTTTTTTTTCTTGTCCATTAAAATCATAGATGAACATGTAAAGACTGAGAGGAGGAAGGGAGGGTGTATTTGGAGGTGGGTATATATATGTGCAGCTTTACATGGTGAATTGGGGATCGACTATAGCCGACGTGGACACGCGACATGTTGGTATGGTGTCTACATTCTGCGGCATGCACGGTCATATATGCCGACGTGTGTTGTATGAAGACGTGAGGGGAGAAACCTCACTCCTGTGTTCCAATGGCACATTGTTTTAGCTAATCCAAGTTTATCATTTAAAAGGCTAATTGATCCTTAGAAACCATTTTGCAATTATGTTAGCACAGCTGAAAACTGTTGTTCTGATTAAAGAAGCAATCAAACAGGCCTTCTTTAGACTAGTTGAGTATCTGGAGCATCAGCATATCAAAAAATTGACAAAAAAAGGAGCAAGCAGGTTGATTTCATCTGTCGTTTTTGAGCCCACGGCAAGAAGACACCGAGAGCCTACCATGATCCACGGGTTCCCACTAGATATCACAACTGCACAGTTCATGAAAAGCATGAGGTGTGGTTAACGTTTCCAAGCTTGAGCTAGAATATCAACCTAGTGTGACCTTCCTGGTCCCGTCCACCAAATGAGTGAGTCAACACAGGAAGGAGCAATGGATGGATAGTTCATTTATTTACAAAGCTGCAATGATGGGACACCACATTATGGATGAATGATCAGTAGGGACGGGTAATACATTTGAAGTTGGAAGTTTACATACACCTTAGCGCAAATACATTTAAACTCAGTTTTTTCACAATTCCTGACATTTAATCCTAGTAAAAATTCCCTGTTTTAGCTCAGTTAGGATCACCACTTATTTTAAGAATGTGACATGTCAGAATAATAGTAGAGATAATTATTTATTCAGCTTTTATTTCTTTCATCATATTCCCAGTAGGTCAGAAGTCAGAAATACACTCAATTAGTATTTGGTAGCATTGCTTTTTCAATTGTTTATCTTGGGTCAAAAAAATAAAAATTCAGGGATCCCAGAAATAAGTTGGGTAAATTTTGGCCCATTCGTCCTGATAGATCTGGTGTACTGAGTCAGGTTAGTAGGCCTCCTTGCTCGACACGCTTTTTCAGTTCTGCCCACAAATGTTCTATTGGGATTGAGGTAGGGCTTGTGATGGCCACTCCAATACCTTGACTTTGTTGTCCATAAGCCATTTTGCCACAACTTTGGAAGTATGCTTGGGGTCATTGCCATTCATGATGCCATCTATTTTTGTGAAGTGCACCAGTCCCTCCTGCAGCACAGCACCCCCACAACATGATGCTGCCACCCCAGTGCTTCACGGTTGGGTGTGTCCTGGCTTCTAAAGCCATGACATCATTTTCTGGAATTTTCCAAGCTGTTTAAAGGCACAGTCAACTTAGTGTATGTAAACTTCTGACCCACTGGAATTGTGATACAGTGAATTTAAAGTGAAATAATCTGTCTATAAACAATTGTTGGAAAAAATTACTTGTGTCATGCACAAAGTAATGTCCAATAACGGACTTTGCCAAACTATAATTTGTTAACAAGAAATTTGTGGAGTGGTTGAAAAACGAGTTTAATATGACTCCAAACTAACTGTATGTAAATCTTCCGACTTAACTGTATGTAGGTTAAATGTACACTTCAAATGCAGCTGTCCTACAACATATCTGTACCTTCTTGATCCTAGTTGCATTGTGTCCATGTTCTGTCCTATAAGAATTTCAAAGGAAGAGAAAATGTGTCAAAGAATAGTCTTACAAGCATTAAATATAATATATGAAAAATATTGAAAGATAAATGGCATCGACATACAATGTAATGTAAAATAGAAGAACATATTGGAGAAAGCACTAGCCAATACAGTACTCCATACAGTACAGTACTGCCATACAGCCTAATATCACATTTCAAGATATCTTTGTACACAAATTGTTCAATATTTTCTCAGCTACTTGAAAGATTATACGCAACATTTTGCTGTGGTGCAATACTGTGTTTGGATTCTGAAGGCATTTATACAAAAGAGGTAGTCTAGACACGGTTTAATACCATTATGCATTTGAATCCATCTACAGCACCATCTAAGATATTAATTCCCTCCACAAGGGGGCGTACATGTAACGTTTCCAAAATGGGATTGTATTGCTTAACCTGTAACGTTTCCAAAATGGATATATTGTACATTAACGTTTCCAAAATGGATAGTATTGTACATGTACGTTTTCTAAAATGGATCGTATTGTACATGTACGTTCCAAAATGGGATAGTATTGTACATGTAACGTTCCAAAATGGGGATAGTATTGGTCATTAACGTTCCAAAATGGGATAGTATTGTACATATAACGTTATCCCCCTTGTGAGTTAATAGTATTGCATGCTGTAGCAGGCTATATAAAGAGGAAGCCTCCATTGCCATTCAGTTCATGTAACATCTCGTCTGACAGGTCACCGTCCTTAGTTAGTTGTTAACGGAAGCTAACGTTAGCTAGTTCATTCTCACAAAAGTGAGAACTGCTCTAGATTAGAAACTTACGTTAATGAGTGTAAAGCCATGTTGCTTTATGGAAACGATATACAATATATGGGAAAGAATATAGTTCAGGGAATAATCCAAACCTAGTTCTGCCTAGTTAGGACATCACTTAGCTAGCTACGATAACGGTACTTACTGTAGCCATCATACAACGCCACGGTCAAACCCGCTTCTAATATTCTACGATTCATTAGCTAAGTACTATGGAAATATTCAAGAAAAACCATGATGTTCTTCGTTATTCATTATTAGTGTCATATGTGTATTAAATATATTATTATGCTACTAGTATATTGGTAAGTGTGGTATCGAGGGGAGTGAGCGTGCAGCGAGCGATCGAGAGTGTATATATATATGCGTATCGTCACACTCTCGCTCCAGCGAGGTTCAGTGGCATGAGTATGAGTTATGCACGTATATGTTCGTGTACTTATAGGCACACTCTCGATAATCGAGATGAGGCGCCCGCATCGCTACGCGCAACGTTTAGCAGGGAGTGGGCAGGTTGAGATGAGATGTGTATGATAGAGGTTGTTGCTGCTGCATTGGGTTGTCGTACCGGTCTATTGCGCTGTGTTTTTAGAGGTGGGAAAACACTGCAGGAGAGACGGTAGACAGGACGTGCAGTACATCGTAGAGACTTATAAGAGTGCGTAGATAAATGGGAGCACTCCACACACGTTGATGGTCACAGCAGATATGTGAGACGTGGATATGGTCGTATATATAGAGACAGACGTAAGAGAGATTGACACAGGAAGTGTAACGCATGGGTTACCACGCTGCTATAGGTGCCTTGTCTCAAGTACCGGAGTTATGGTGGTAAGCCTGTTGGTACTTCAGATAATGTGAGTAGTTGCCTTATGCTACACCACTCCCTGCCCAGGATTGTATAAGGCGGCTTGCGCAAAGTATATCACGCATCGCGGCAGCAGTACACGATGGATATGGGTCACGCTATGTGTATCGCGTGAGAGTATATCGGACTCACGCACATTGTGTATGATTGGCATAGCGATCGAGAGAGATAGCTGATTAGTAGTGTGGGGTCGAAGACTAAATAGTACCGCAGAGAGGTAGAGAGGTCAGATTAACACAACACCTCCTAGCTCTAGAACATGTACACCACATTAGCTGTCCTGCTGGCGGGTCGCTACAATGATTCAGAGCCAGACATCCAACTAGCACAGGCACATTGAGAGTTGTCAGAGGGCAGGCCGATCTCTTATTATTATATGATTGTCACCATGCAGAGTGATGTGACGATTGTTTGTTGGGTCGAAGTTCGATGAGTATAGTGACAACGGAGTGTTGGTATGCGCACACTCTATACTACAGCACTCTCTCTGTAGAGAATGAATGTGTGTGTGTTTAGCATAAAGACTACAGAGATGATATTGAGGGTGAGTTATACGAGGCTCGGTCCGTAAGTATAGCATGGACTATAATAAATGTACGCGTGGTCAGTGCATACGAAAGACAGAAGAGGTACGCGAGCGATTAGAATAGCTATAACAGAACATCGAGGCTACACAGCGCGTGGTAGCGTAGATAACGTGGATGATGCGGTGTGAGTTAGAAGGTGAATCTGACGTTGAAGACCGAGCGCCCAGTCAGGTGAGCGTGGTGGCGCAGAATACAGTTAAGTTGGTGGAAACGGAGCACGGAGAGACCGACGAGGGTGAGCAAGAGATAGGCAGTAAAGACAGCATGGCATGCGAGTGGTGGTCGCGGTGATAGAGCTCTGTATAAAGAAGACGGAGAATCCGCTACGGTAACTGACGTGTGACGATGTGTATAACAAATAGTATATATCAAGATCGCCGTGGTCGAAACCGATATAGACAATAGTACTGGTAAGTATCGTACAGTTCCGAGGTCGATATATTGGATATATTAAGTGGCTATGTCGCGCCGTGCTAACATACCATGTGTAAATACGATGTCGTATAAGACACAGGTGGTAATAGATTATGACTGATTCGTGGAGTTCACCTAGGTTGAGACGTGGGAGTATGTATCTTCACCACTCTCACACTTCGAATGACGGATGCATTTAGATGGAGGGAGTGATTTTCATATTTCTTCAAGTCTCAGGAGAGGAGAATAGCACCCAAGAATAGCTCGCAAGTCGCTGCACAGATTACTCAGCAGTGTTAGGAGTAGAGAGGAGAGAGAAGTCGTGAGAGGGTCAACTGTGTGTCTTCACACTGGCTTGATTACTCGGGTCGGAAAGATGCTTGGGATAATATCACCTGGATCGTAGGCGAGTATCAAGCTCTCGCTATCGAATCGTTTAACGCACCCACTCTCAGAGCCAGGTGCTTTAACGACGCCTCGCTGCTGTTCGAGAGAGTGCTAGGGACGTCCAAGGATGTACTCTCCTGAAAATACATGTTAAGTGATTGATAGTTGTTATTCAGCAGTCATAAAGCCTTATTCTTTAATGAACTACTACAATTGTGATTTTGTCAGACAGCAGCTTTACACTTTATTGACTGACTGATCAGTTATCCTTATCCCTCCTCAGCTTCCTCTCCTCTGAAGACCCAGTGAGGGTGGAGCTCAGTCAGGGAGCTGTTGAGGGACTGGTTAGGAAGAACATTTACAGCGAGGTGAGAGGTCAACATGGTTTAGATGGTAAATATTTATTCCTTAGCGTTCATCACGTAAGCAAAAGGGAATATGTTCCATCTATGTTTATTTACATTATGCAAATTGTCCATGATATTTATTAATTTCTCACCCCTTCTGGCTGTATGAAAGTGGATTTCCTCAGCACACACATTTGTTCTTTGTTATTACCCGAGCCACTGCTGTTCACGCCCACTATCATTCAGAAGGTGAGGTGTACAGGTGCATCAAAGCTGGGACGAGAGACAGAATCTGTTTTTCAATCTCAAGGCATCAGACTGTTAAATAGCCACACTACACAGAGAGACTGCTGCTACATACACAGACTTGAATCATTGGCAATTAAGGAATGGAATATGTCACTTTAATAATGTTTAATATCTGGCATTACTTATCTCATATGTATATACTGTATTCTATATATCTACTGTACTCTTAGTCTATGTATTATTCATCTCCATATGTATAATACTGTATTCTATCGCTATTCTAAACTGTATCTTAGTCCTCACTGTTATAATACTGTATTCTAATCCTATTCTACTGTATCTGTCTATGTCACTCCTGACATTGCTAGTCCATATTAATTTTCAATATTCACCTTTATTCCTTACATAGATTTGTTGTGTATTAGTGTATTGTTGTGAAATTGTTAGATGTTACTGTACTGTTGCGACGCTAGGAACACAGCATTTAGTTAGATATACTGCACTGTTGGAGCTAGGAACACAAGCATTAGTTAGATATTACTGCACTGTGGAGCTAGGACACAAGCATTTCACTACACCTGCAATAACATTGTAATGTGAAATAACATTTGATTGAATTTTATGAGAGGTCATTTGTGAAAATGTACTTTTCCCACTCAATCCCCATCTCTTTATATTCAGTGGCTGACGCGTCCAGACTAAAGTCAAAAGGCAATCCTGGTAGGATCTGAACCTTATGCAGCTTGGAAAGTGATCAGATGACAGAAGTCACATTTAGGTGGCCAGGTTGTAACTGAGGCAATAGATGCTCCATATCCATTACTTTGAGTGTTTTATATAATATGACCTAAATGTGTTTCTTTCTGTGTTACAGGGGCAGTCCAAGAAATGGAACGGCAAAGGAACAACAGAACATGACATAAGCAGAGCTGTGGGAGACTACCCTCAGCCCTGGTAGAGGCGGGGGTGGGTTTACCACTCTCCGCAGGCTTGAAAAGTGGGATTGATTACTGTTTTTCATACTAACAGAGGAACCAAGAGTATGTTGATTGGGTCAGTCCATTGGTTTTTTGTTGAACTCAAATCACTTTATTTATACAGGACATTTCATGACATGGATGCAAACATCGATGGAATTTCACAGAAAAACAAATAAAAAATGAAAATAAACAGAAATATTTAGACACACAAACAGAAGACTAAACAACTGAAGACTAATGGGCACCCTAAGGAATACCACAGCAAAACCCACAACCAAGACAGAAGTGGGATACCTCAGTGTTGACTCTCCACAATCTATCAAACAACTGGAGCACTGGGCCAGACACTCTTATCTCTACTATTATTCTGACATGTCACATTCTTAAAATAAAGTGGTGATCCTAACTGAGCTAAAACAGGGAATTTTTACTAGGATTAAATGTCAGGAATTGTGAAAAACTGAGTTTAAATGTATTTGGCTAAGGTGTATGTAAACTTCCAACTTCAAATGTATATCCCGTCCCTACTGATCATTCATCCATAATGTGTGTCCCATCATTGCAGCTTTGTAAATAAATGAACTATCCATCCATTGCTCCTTCCTGTGTTGACTCACTCATTTGGTGGACGGGACCAGGAAGGTCACACTAGGTTGATATCTAGCTCAAGCTTGGAAACGTTAACCACACCTCATGCTTTTCATGAACTGTGCAGTTGTGATATCTAGTGGGAACCCGTGGATCATGGTAGGCTCTGGTGTCTTCTTGCCGTGGGCTCAAAACGACAGATGAAATCAACCTGCTTGCTCCTTTTTGTTTTGTCAATTTTTTGATATGCTGATGCTCCAGATACTCAACTAGTCTAAAGAAGGCCTGTTTGATTGCTTCTTTAATCAGAACAACAGTTTTCAGCTGTGCTAACATAATTGCAAAATGGTTTCTAAGGATCAATTAGCCTTTTAAAATGATAAACTTGGATTAGCTAACACAATGTGCCATTGGAACACAGGAGTGATGGTTGCTGATAATGTGCCTCTGTACGCCTATGTAGATATTCCATAAAAAATCWGCCGTTTCCAGCTGCAATAGTCATTTAKAACATTAGCAATGTCTACACTGTATGTCTGATCATTTTTATGTTATTTTAATGGACAAGAAAAAAAAATCAAAGTGACCCCAAACTTTTGAACAGTAGTGGGTGGGGTTATATCCTTCCTGTTTGGCCCTGTCCGGGGGTATCATCGGATGGGGCCACAGTGTCTCCTGACCCCTCCTGTCTCAGCCTCCAGTATTTATGCTGCAGTAGTTWATGTGTCGGGGGGCTAGGGTCAGTTTGTTATATCTGGAGGACTTCTCCTGTTTATCGGCTCCTGGTGAATTTAAGTATGCTCTCTCTAATCTCTCCTTCTCTCTTTCTTTCTCTCTCTCGGAGGACCTGAGCCCTAGGACCATGCGTCAGGACTACTGGCATGATGACTCCTTGCTGTCCCCAGTCCACCTGGCCTTGCTGCTGCTCAGTTTCAACTGTTCTGCCTGCGGCTATGGAACCCTGACCTGTTCACCGGACGTGCTAAAAAGCCAACTGACATTTACTCCTGAGGTGCTGACTTGCTGCACCCTCGATAACTACTGTGATTATTATTATTGACCATGCGTTCATTTATGAACATTTGAACATCTTGGCCATGTTCTGTTATAATCTCACCCGGCACAGCCAGAAGAGTTTGCCACCCCTCATAGCCTGGTTCCTCTCTAGGTTTCTTCCTAGGTTTGGCCTTTCTAGGAGTTTTCCTAGCCACCGTGCTTCTACACCTGCATTGCTTGCTGTTTGGGGTTTTAGGCTGGTGCTGTACAGCACTTTGAGATATCAGCTGATGTACGAAGGCTATATAAATAAATTTGATTTGATTTGATTTAGTGTATACAGTACCAGTCAAAAGTTTGGACAAGAGTAACAGTGAAGACATCAAAACTATGAAATAAACACATGGAATCATGTAGTAACCAAAAAGGGTTAAACAAATCAAAATATATTTTATATTCTTCATAGTAGCAACCTTTGCCTTGATGACTCCATTATTTATTTTCTACTTTGCACTGCAATCTACCATTCCAGTGTTTTACTTGCTATATTGTATTTACTTCGCCACTATGGCCTTTTTTGCCTTTACCTCCCTTATCTCACCTCATTTGCTCACATTGATATAGACTTATTTTTCTACTGTATTATTGACGTATGTTTGTTTTACTCCATGTGTAACTCTGTGTTGTTCTATGTGTCGAACTGCTTTGCTTTATCTTGGGCAGTCACAATTGTAAATGAGAACTTGTTCTCAACTTGCCTACCTGTTAAAAAAGGTGAATAAATGTTTTAAATAAATAAATAAAATGACAGCTTCGCACACTCTTGCATCTCTCAACCACTTCACGAGAACACTCTCCAACAGTCTTGAAGGAGTTCCCACATACGCTGAGTACTTGTGCTGCTTTCCTTCACTCTGCAGTTCAACTCATCCCAAACCATCTCAGTTGGGTGAGGTCGGATGATTGTGAGGCCAGGTCATCTGATGCAGCACCATCACTCCCTTCTGGTTAAATAGCCCTACACAGCCTGGAGGTGTGTTGGTCATTGTCTGCTGAAAAAACAAATGATAGTCCCACAAGCGCAAACCAGATGGGATGGCGTATCGCTGCCAGAATGTGGTAGCTATGCTGGTTAAGTGTGCCTGAATTCTAAATAAATCAAGACATTATCACCAGCAAAGCACCCCCACACCTTCTCCTCCATCCAAATGATGAGAGATCATCCGTTCGTCTACTCTGCGTTTCATAAAGACACAGTGGTTGGAACCAAAAATCTCAAATTTGGACTCATCAGACCAAAGGACAGAGTTCCACCGGTCTAATGTCCATTGCTTGTGTTTTTTGGCCCAAGCAAGTCTCTTCTTCTTATTGGTGTCCTTTAGTAGTGGTTTCTTTGCAGCAATTCGACCATGAAGMCCTGATTCACACAGTCTCCTCTGAACAGTTGATGTTGAGATGTGTCTGTTACTTGAACTACTTTTACTTCAATACATTCCAAATGAAAATATTGTACTTTTCACTCCATACATTTTCCTTGACAACCCAAAGTACTCGTTACCTTTTGAATGCTTTAGCAGGACAGGAAAATGGTCCAATTCATGCACTTATCAAGAGAACATCCCTGATCATACCTACTGCCTCTGATCTGGCGGACTCACTAAACATAAATGCATTGTTTGTAAATTATGTCTGAGTGTTGGAGTGTACACCTGGCTATCCGTACATTTTAAAAACAAGAAAATAGTGCCATCTGGTTTGCTTAATATAAGGAATGTGAAATGATTTGAAGTATATTTTAGAAATTACATTTACTTTTGATACTTAAGTATATTTTAAACCAAATACTTTTACTCAAGTAGTATTTTACTGGCTGACTTTTACTTGAGTAACATTCTATTCAGGTATCTTTACTTTTACTCAGGTATGACAATTGGGTACTTTTTCCACCACTTTTATAACGATCACTTGCGTCATGCCATTCCTCAAGGTAACCCCGCTGTCTGAAACGCTCATCCAGACAATCGGCTTGTTTGTCATAGTCACTCTGTGTACTACAAATCCTGCGTATGCGACTGCATTGGCTGATGGGGAGACTCGTTTTTTTAGGGGTGAAGGGTGAAAGCTGTCTCTGTGTAACAGGGAATTCCTGTCCATTCATAATTAGATGCTATATTTTTTATACTAACCTTACATTCCATGCACTACTTTGACATAGTGGAAGATATATTGAATTTATTCTGTTTTTCATACTAAGATGGACAAAGATAAGTTGCTTTTGCACTTATTTGTTGTTTGGTTTTGCAAGAGTCTTATGATTGGTCGGTCATTGGGTTCATTTGTTTTGCAGTATGTTCAAAWCAAGCTTTATTTATACAGCACATTTCAGACATGGATCATCGTCACAGGAAAAAACAAATAAAAAAACATTGAAAATAAACAGAAATATTTAGTACACGAACATAAGAGGATAAAAATTAGAAGACTAACAACTGAAAGACTAATGAACATTCTAAGGAAATGCCATTGATTAAAATATTAATTGGACGCAATATACAACACAAAATACACGTTTGTTTTTTAAGAAGGGTTCTGAAAGACACTATGGGGTGCCCACTGAAAATTGACTAATAACATCTGGTACCTAAAAGACACCAACCATGAGACCCACTAAATCTGCCCAAGAAGAGGCAAACAAAAGAAAAACCAACACCAAACTTAAAGACAGGAAGTAAACCAAAAAGGTGGAGCAACTAAATGTGTTGACTCTCCACATCTACCAAGACAACTGCAGCACTGGGCCAGACACTCTTAAATACACCTGGACCAGCTCAGGTGAAACACCTTCCCACTAACGAGATGGACAAGACAGCACAGGTGTAACACATACTGACTAACGAGGTGACACCAACCAGTGCGCCCTACGTGCTAAACGAGCTATACGTGCTAAACGAGCTATACGTGCTAAACGAGCTATACGTGCTATACGAGCTATACGTGCTAACGAGCTATTCGTTCTAAAGTCCAACCTCAAAACATAAATGGAAATACCAAAGCCTGTAACACCTTCCCCCTTAATTAAGACAACAAATATATCCTATATTTCTGTTGGACAAGTTTGCTCACCACCAACCGAAAACAACTTCATTTCCCAATATAATCAACTAAATTGATTCCCTTCTACAATATAAACATGGTGTCTACTGGCTGTCAACAATTAAAAACGAGATAAAACAGTATTATTTTTCTCCTTTTTCTTTCTATAGAATCCTAAAACTCACTAGCTTCTAGAACTCTCGTCCCCTTGAACAAGCCAAATAACAACTCATCTCCAATACGAAAAACATGCAGTCAAAATAAATTGTGATCCATGGCAACTCACTGGCTAAACGCAAAACACAAATCTTTTTGGCTGCCCACCCTTGAGACAATCAGCAACCAAGTTGTGTCTGATTTCAAGAGGAAACTCCTGCAATATCTGTAGTAACTTTCCACCTCATTGCGGAACTTCTCTCTCTTTTCAGGGTCCACTCAATAGGCATGTTGTTGGATTGGGGCCCAGTCCCCAATGTCATGCTCTAGTACATTTGGTTTGGKACATCTGAGAATGAACCCCGATATTCTAAAAGCAGTGCAACAGTGATGCATTTACATTTAGGGGTCGCTTAACAAAGGAACGCAACACTTATTTGTCATCACTCAACGATATCATGTTGAATTTAATTGTGCGAGAGGAGGGAGATGAGGTTGCACGTCCTGTTAAAACTAACAGCTCAAAAGCCGGAATCTGGGAATAATGTGTWCATCCCTGGTTTGAGGACAATTTGTAGAAAACAGCTAGCTACATTTTGAAGTGTTGCATTTTGATTGAAGTGGGTCACCAACTTGGTAAGTGTAACATAACTCCTTTTTTTGTTAGTCACTTTTTGTTCAATCTCATAAATAGTACTCTTTCAATTCAGAGCAAACGTTTAGGGTTCTACATTCTGACATTCCTTAAAATACTGCTACTACAATGTTAAAACATTCTACATTGTGACATTATTTAATTGATATCATGAAACAACTATTTTCTGATGTTTGATCAGAGATCGTTTACCAGTGACTCTCTTCCCACATTGATTACAGCAAGGATTCTCTCATGTGTGTGTTCTGTGGTGTGACACCAGGCTGTTAAGCAAAGTAAAACTCTTCCCACATTGAGTACAGCTATAAGGATTCTGTCCTGTGTGTCTTCTCTGGTGCAAAGTCAGCTGGCTAGATGTCGTAAAACCCTTCCCACATTGACTACAGCTATAAGATTTCTCTCCTGTGTGTGTCCGCTTGTGTATATTCAGGCTGTCTGGCCGAGAAAAACTCTTCCCACATTGATCACAGCTATATGGTTTCTCTCCAGTGTGTGTTCTCTGGTGTAAAGTCAGCTGGCTAGATGTAGTAAAACTCTTCCCACATTGACTACAGTTATAAGGCTTCTCTCCTGTGTGTGTTCTCTGGTGTGTCGTCAGACATCCAGATGTACCAAAACTCTTCCCACATTGATGACAGCTATGAGGTTTCTCTCCTGTGTGTGTTCTCTGGTGTGTCCTCAGACAGCCAGATGTACCAAAACTCTTCCCACATTGATCACATTTAAAAGCTTTCTCTCCTGTGTGTGTCCGCTGGTGTACTATCAGGCTATTTAGCTGAGTGAAACTCTTCCCACATTGATCACAGCTATATGGTTTCTCTCCTGTGTGTGTTCTCTGGTGTATGTATATGTTCTCTCTGTGTGTGGTTCTCTGGTGTATCCTTGATAACTAGATAGAAAAACTCTTCCCACATTGATCACAGCTATAAAGTTTCTCTCCTGTGTGTGTTCGCTGTGTACTTACTCAGGCTGTTAAGTGAGTAAAACTCTTCCCACATGTATCACAGCCATAAGATTTTCTCTCCTGTGGTATTCTCTGATGTGATTTCAGGGTTTGGAGCCGATAAAACTCTTCCCACACTCTGGTGTATAGTTAGATAGCTAGATGTAGAAAAACTCTTCCCACATTGATTACAGCTATAAGGTTTCTCTCCTGTATGCCCTCGCTGGTGTACCATCAGGCTGTTAAGCTGAGTAAAACTCTTCCCACATTGATCACAGCCATAGGGTTTCTCTCCAGTGTGTATTCTCTGGTGTGTTTTCAGGGTTTGTAGCCGAATAAAACTCTTCCCACAGTGATCACAGCCAAAAGGTTTCTCTCCACTGTGAATTATTTTATGTATTTTAAGGTCTACTGAAGAATTGAATCTTTTCCCACAGTCAGAGCAGCAGTGAGATTTCACTCCAGTGTGAATTCTCAGGTGTACTTTTAGTGAATTTGATCTTATGAAACATTTCCCACAGTCAGAGCAGCAGTTTGATTTTTTCCCTGTGGATCTCTGCTGGTGTTTCTTGAGAAGTTCTGATCTGGAGAGACTCTTCTCTGCCTCTTCAGCATCATGATGTTGTTGAGGCTCCCCAGAGGATCCACAATAGTCACGTCTCTCTCCTGTGTGAATCACAAAGTCAGACAGATGGTTAAATGCCAACAACAGCAGAAATCCACTGTTTGAGGTAAAAGGTGATGCCCAGTTAGCAACAATAGTRATATTCTGTCTTGTTTTCACATTAGTAGTAACTAGAAATAAGTTATTAAAGTTGTTGAAATCCTAACAGGCTGACTACACCGCTCGCATCGCGTGCGTTGCAAAATAAATTTAGAAATCTATATTATTCAATTATTTCACCCACACTGCTTGCACGTGCCAACGAGCGTCTGTGTTGCTAAGGGCTAACATAGAAGTCAGTTCTATTTGTGATGCAGATCGCGCTGCAAGTCCTGCCTCTCCCATCTCCTTATTGGTTTATAGAAGCAGGTACCCACGTGCCATCTCCTCATTAGTTATACCCATATGGGTGACTGAAAGACAAACGAGGTCAGTGGCGGTAATGAACCTAATTTATGAAAGTTGCCAATCGCAATATAAAGTCAAGAGAAGAAAAAGCCTGGAAGGAAGAGAGATGACTAGAAACGATTCGGTTGACCGTTTATGTGTGGATTAATTGGTGGAGTAGAGGACCTTGTGCATTTCAGGTAAAATAACAACTCAATGTTTATARCCCAGGACAAATTAGCTAGCAACAGCAAGCTAGCTAAATAGGACAAATTAGCTAGCAAGTGCAAGCCAGCTAGCTAAATTGCCATAAATGTTTAATGCTTTTCGACGTGTCCCCAAAATAATATAATTGGTTTAGTTTGTTTTGATATTTTAACCTGCGTGTTGCGACCGCGTTTGGTGTGGGGGGACAAAATACATTTATGCACGATGGCGCACACGCGCAGCCGGTTTCGGTT
>NW_019957588.1:368527-381116 GCF_002910315.2 Salvelinus sp. IW2-2015
GTCATACTAGTTAGTCTGTGGTGGTTAATTTCTGTATTACCAAATGAGAGAGACCAAACTTCACACACAATCCAGAGTTATACTTAAACTACATCTTATAATAAGATCTTTGCAATGCACTTTCAACAATTTCACATTTCTAATGAACACGTTGAGAGTGGCAACACAATGGCTACTGAGATCTTGATAGCAAAGATCCAGGGTGGATATTCGAACATAAACAAACCACAGTATAGGAACAGTTCACAAGTGAGACTTTATAATGAGAAAGCAAGTACACGTACCAGATAGCGATTCGCTATAATTTATCATCAGTTTGTCCCTAAGACGAGTTCTAATCTCGTCCTGTACTTCATAGCACAAAAAACCAACTCATCCATGCATAACCAATTGTCAAACTCTAAAATACGCCCATCTCAGTAAAACCCCTTGACTCCACTCCTGGACAAGCTCACTGAGGGGGGTGAGCCTCTAGTCATACACTTATCCCAGAGGAAGTAAAACATCAGAGAGGACATACTAGGGTCCAGACACTGCCATACACCTCCCCCAATGCCAAAGGGAGAGTGACTTTCGCAGACATATGTGAAAAACCAGTAATTGGTTCTCCATTAATCACACCATCCTTCACATAGTTAACAATACATTCACATATGAAACAATGTTCCTCCTGTCTCTCCCTTCCTGATATTCTGCATAGCACCAGGACATGTAAAAGACAAGCCGACCTCTCCCCTCTCTGGGCCCCAGGTTGACTGGAGCCCAGCTGAGGGAAAAGCAAACTGCCAACACCAGAGTCCGAAGGGGATACATTTCTAATAACAAGTTAATCACATCTGCATATATCAGATAAGACATCTTAATATCTATGTACCCAACTAATCCGATTTCATCCACCACAATCACATACTCAGAATATGTGCGACACATACAATTAACATTTTGCAAATTACAGAGTCTCGTGAACATCATTTCATTAATAATCAGTGGGCCAACATTGCAAATGTAAACAACGGAACAAATGCCATTCCTCCAAAATAACACTTGATTACTGTATGCTGGAGAATGACACCCAATAAACCAAAACACCGTGTCAAGTTTAAAAAAGGACCATTTAAAACAGAAAGAATCTGACCTACTCTATATTCAAACTGTCCATATTCAATCAGTTTCTAATAAAAACAGACAAATATAGGTTTTAGTATACTTTTACAATTCAATTCATAATAGTAAAAAACAGGGTAATCACTACGTCAAACAATATAAGACAGCAAGTCCCCTGTGTCTGTATTCTTTCATGCCATTTCAGCTCCCCCACTGTTTGAAACTCTTTCCGCACTGGGACAAGTTGATGAAGGATCTCCCTATGATTCTAGGGAACCTGAAAAAAAAACATGAGAAATACACACAGTATTCTCTCATGTTTTTCAGGTTCCCAAATCGTTAAAACCTCGTCTCCACACGGGAGCAGTGTAAGGCTTCTCCCCTGTGTATTCTCTCATGCCGTTAAGACTCACCAGCATGCCGAAAACCCTTTCCACAAACTGGGCAGTGGTTTAACTTTCCCCTTGTGTATTCTCTCGTGTGTGTCAGGTTCCCTAAATCGGTAAAACTCTTTTCCACACTGCAAGCAGTAGGTAAGGCCTTTCTCCCCTGGTGTTATTCTCTCATGCCGTTTCAGATTCGCGGGCCATTTTGAAACCAGCTTTCCACACTGGAGGCAATGCGTAAGCTTCCCCTGTATGCATCTCTCAGCCATTCCAGTCCCCTCTGGTGAAACACTTTCCACACTGGGGGCAGTGGTAAGCTTCTCCCCTGTGTGCTATTCGCTCATGTTTTTCAGGTCCCTAATTCGTTGAAAACTCTTACCATGGGACAGTGTAAGGCTTCTCCCCTTGTGTATTTCTTCTCATGCAGTTTCAGCTTCGCCGGGCTGGCTGAAACCCTTATCCACACTGGAGCAGTGGTAAGGACTTCTCCCCCTGTGTGTATTCTCTCGGGTTGTTCAAGCGTTCCCTAATTCGTAAAACTTTAGCACTGGAGCAGTGTAAGTTTCTCCCCGGGTATGCTTCCTCATGCAGTTTCATCTTCCCGGCTGGACAAACCCTTTCCACACTGGAGCAGTAGTAAGCTTCGCCCTGTGTTGTTATGTTTTCTCATGTCGGTACAGCCCTAACTGGTTTAAAAACACTTTCCACAGTTGGGAACACTAGGTGTCTTCCTTGTGTCTTGGACATCCCTGGCTCTGGTTCCTCTGAGTCTGGTCTTTCTCCCTGCCAAAGGACAAGTGTTTTTTAAAAAAGAGACCTAATGAAACCTCCAAACATAGATAAATATGACCATGCTACGAGGGGTAAATCCTAATCAGAAATCGCTCAATAACCTAAGGCCCGTTTTTAACAATTCTTGGTGTGATTTTAAAACGAATGTGTAGAGTTTCTCTGTCATACTGATAATTTACATTACTTTTTTGGGAGGGTATGGAACCACCCTGACTAAGCATTTATAAAGAGCTCTGTTATCATTCAAGGTTAACTCGCAAACACACCAAATGTGGGGCAACAGCTTATTTATGCAGATAATGAATCAATATTAAATTCAAAGATGATTGTTTGAAGAAATGACAAAGTCTCTTCTCAGTATACAATGAATTCCACGACAACGCCACTGTACAATTTCTTTTATTTGAGACTTCACAAATTTTGTACATTTTGACTACAAAAGTCGATATAGTTTGTGGAAAGTTAAAAACTATTGGGGTAGAATATTGCCTAAAAAATATAAAACAGCAACATGTAAAGGTTGGATTTCATAGCTGAAATAAAAACCACATAATTTTTCCATAAAGCATGAAAGCTTATTTTCTCAAAAAATGTTGTGCACCAAAGTGTTACATCTGTTAGGGAACATTTATCCTTTGCCAAGATTAATTCATCCACATGACAGGTGTGCATATCAAGCTGATTAAACAGCATGATCATACACAGTTGCACCTTGTGCGGGGGGAGAATAAAAGGCCAGATAGTTACCAGATAATTGAATGTTAAATTCTCTACCAAAGCCGCCTCCAAGTCATTAGAGAATGTGGCCAGTACATCCAAACTGGCCTCACAACCACAGACCACATATAAACGATTCCAAGCCCAGGACCTCCACATCGTCTGAGACCAGCCACCCGAGTGTATTTCTCTTTGTAATGAAAGCCTTGTGGGGAAAAACAAATCCATTGCTGGCCTGGCTCCCAATGGGTGGGCGTAGCCCTCAGGGCCCACCAAGGGCTGCACCCCTGCCCATCATGTAAATCCATGACTGACCTTATATGAACTGTAAATCGTTTGAAATTGTGTTAATTTTGGTTCAGTATACACACACACACACAGTGCATTCGTTAAGTATCAGACCCTTTCACCTTTTCCAAATTTTTACATTTCAGCATTTATTCTAAATTGATTAATGTTTTTTCCCTCGTCAATCAAACTCAAGCAAAAAAAAGAGGAAACTCCTTCACTGTCAACTGTGTTTATTTCAGCCAAACCTAAAAAAAACCATTTTTTGTGGTTAAAAATATTTGTTGGAACGTAACCAAGATTCAACAACTGAACATAAACTGAACAAGTTCCACAGAGCATTGACTAACTGAAATTGAATAAATTTGTCCCTGAACAAAGGGGGGTCAAAAATCAAAGAACAGTAAGTATCTGGATGTGGCCACCCGTTGCATAAGTACTGCAGTGCATCTCTCCTCATGCGACTACACCAATTTGACAATTACTTTGCTGTGAGTGTTACCCCACTCTTCCACCAAGGCACCTGGCAATTCTCGACATTTTCTGGGGGGGAATGCCCTAAGCCCTCACCCTCCGATCCAACAGGTCCCAGAGCTGCTCAATGGATGAATCCGGGCTCTTCCGCTGGCCCATGGAGAACAACGACATTCCGCGTCTTGCAGGAAATCACGCCCACAGAACAGCAGCCAGATGGCTGTGGCCATTGTCATGCTGGAAGAGTTTCTTGATAAGGAACCATTCAGGGATTGAGAGCCTGCAGCAGGACCACAGTGACAGTTCGAGGAGGGATTTCTTCCCTGTACACACAGCGTTAGATTGCCCCGGTTTCGGTTCCGTATAAGCAAGTCGCGCCGACCAACTTTTGGTTTCCAATAAATAGCCCTTTCATAGTGTTGGCTAAAATTGGCGCACGATGCGACACGAAGCACAATGCAATTTGTCTGTAGAAGATCTCCTCCAAAGCTAAGACCGCCTAAGTTATGGATTGTAGTAACAGTGGCCGGCAAAAAAGTAATTAGTCAGCCACCCATTGTGCAAGTTCTCCCACTTAAAAAGATAGAGAGAGGCCCAATTTTATTCATAGGTACACTTCAACTAAGAAGACAAAAATGAGAAAAGGAAAATCCAGAAAATCACATTGAAAGGATTTTTATGAATTTATTTGCAAATACTTGGTGGAAAATAAGTATTTGGTCACCTACAAACAAGCAAGATTTCTGGCTCTCACAGACCTGTAACTTCTTCTTTAGAGGCTCCTCTGTCCTCCACTCTCTTACCTTATAATGGCACCTGTTTGAACTTTTCTCATATAAAAGACCACCTTCCACAACCTCCAAACAGTCACAACTCAAAACTCCACTATGGCCAAGACCACAAGAGCTGATCAGAAAGGGACACCAGCAAACGAAGAATTGCGTAGGACCTGCCCCAGCTGAAGACTGAAGTCTTTTGCAATAGTAAGCAGCGTTGGTAGTATTGCGAGAAATCAACATGTGTGGAGCTAACTTACTTATATATATTGGAATCATACCAAGGAACACTTAGATAATCTCCCTCGATCTGGTGAGCTACCAACCACAGAACTCTAACCCCGTCGGCGAGTCACAAAATGATTCCCCACATGAACAAGGTGAGCCAAAACAGTCCCAAAGACCACACGGGGACCTATGAATACCTGCATGTAGATCCTAGGTGACCAAAGTAAAGAAACAAAGACCTTCTTTGCACCCTCAGATAACCACAACTACGCCGCCAAGGACTCACATCCAGTCATGCCAGACTGGTCCCCGGTCTGCTCTCAGCCAGTACAGAGTCCATTGACGCGTCTGAGAGTTTTGTCTTCAGCCAGAGAGCGATCTTGAGGCGATCCTGAGAAGGATTTGGAGATATGTCATATCTGGCTCATAGCCAACAACGAACCAAGAAGTGAAGAACTTTTTGGATACATAAATTGAGCTACATACTCGCAACCTTCTTGGACGGACAACGAATGCCTGTATTGTCTCCCAAACACGAACGAGTGCAGTATTTCATTTACACAAAATATTAAACCAATTACCTTCAAACTGTGCTACAAAGCATGAGGAGCAATGGCTGACAAATCCAGTCATTACTTTCCGGAACTGTTTTCAATCCTTCTCTAATGCAAGAGTAGAGCCAGGTAACGACGACGCTGATCAACGCGCTTGTACTGGTCCTAAGCAGGGACAAACGCACGGGCACACGTTTGAAATGGAGCCAGAGACGGAACGGTAGAGATGTTAACCTTGGAGCCAGTACCGTGTGACGTTTTATCGTGAGAGCCCATATCCCTGAAGCTGCAGCAAAGACCCATCCTCAATCTGATATCAGTCTCAACGCGGCAGTGAAGATGATCAACAGAATCGAGCGCAGTCTTTCCAGCCCGACACTCATCCCCAACAACAGCCACCCCCTCAGGGAAGAAAGGTAGTGGCCAAGGTCGTACCAGAAGCCACACTCTTCTCACAGTCTCATGAATGCCTAAAGCCAGTCTCACATCTAACCCCAACGTATAGAAACCTTTGAAGGGACACAGTATGAAAGTAGTCCCGTGTGGCACAGCACACCCACACGCCCCAAAAAGCATACGATGCAGAGGAGGAGATCTGCATGAGGAATGCCAATAATACCAGCAACAGTGTGTGAAAACCTTGTGAAGACTACAGAAAAACGTTGACCTCTGTACATGCCGAGACACAAAGGTAACTTAACAATAAGTATGAGATTAAACTCTTTGTTTATTAACCAAAGATACTTATTTACTACCACAATTTGCAAATAAATTCATAAAAAATCCTACAATGTGATTTTCTAGATTTTTTTCCCTCATTTTGTCTGTCATAGTTGAAGTGTACCTATGATGAAAATTACAGGCACAATTGGTGGCTGACTAAATACTTTTTTGCCCCACTGTATCTGCCTGGGGCAAAAATGGTGAACGAAGATTTTAGTTTTCACAATCTATTCTGAATATTTCAGCGCAAGATCAGGAGTGCTACTCAACGAAACTCAAATTAAGCTCTGTGTCGCTATTTACTAATTCACCACCGTGAGAGAAACCCCAGGGGAGTTCTCATAGGCTGACAGCAAAAATAGCCTCCATTTTCAGGTGGCTTATGAGTGCATTTCACATTACTTTTGGATTATAATTGTAAGGCTCGCTTGAATCTCCTGCTTAATATGTTTGTGTTGTCACAAAATCAACTGTTTTACACTTAAAACACTTCAACCAGTAAAATGCTCTGGCTAGCTTTGCCATCTCCCTGACCAATGAGTGTTTGTACACTAAGTGTTTAACAAATTAACCCATAACTTCACCTAACAATAACATAGACCTAGAACTTTAAATCATCTAATATTTCAGGTGAAACATGGAATCTAAAATGTATTTGTCATGACATTTCATAACCTGATCACCAGATAATTTTGTGAATAATCCCACTAAGCTACTCTGTAATGTGTTGTCATTCTAAATGTCCTGAATAAAGGAAAATAGCTCTGTGTGTTGTACAATAGCCTATCCATCAAGGAACAGTTCTCTACACATTATGAGCTAAGTATCTCTGTGTGCAAACAGACTAACGAGACCCTACTGTAAATCAAGCAGACAATAACACATTATAAACATCAATTTGTTAGGGATGTTGGATCCAACGTGGAGCACGGCATAACTGTCTTTACCAGAGTAATGAATGAAGAAGCACTTTGGTTGTTGTTGCATGTCGTGATGTTTGTCATTTGACTAGAATTCAGAAAATTATTTCCTGGATCAGCTGATGATCGTTGAACATGTGACTGTAACTAAATAGCTACAGTATTAAGAATTATGTATAATTATTGAAGAAGCGCGTTAATGACAGTATCCATTTGGGTGTTGTCAATAACGTTAATGTGACTCTCGGTTAGAACCATTGGATTTTGCAAACTCTGAAATGATTTAGGATTTCTGTGCCCATGAAAACTGTTTTCCCAGCGTAATATAAATAGACACTAAATGTTACGTAGGTAGAGTGCATTTCAGAGATCTGAATACAAAAAACTGTACGAACAGGACAATAACCTAAACCACAAGGCCAAATCTACACTGGAGGAGCTTACCAAGATGACATTGAATGTTCCTGAGTGGCCTAGTTACAGTTTGGACTTAAATTGTCTTGAAAGTCTATGGCAAGACTTGAAAATGGATTTCTAGATCAACAACCAACTTGACAGAACATGAAGGATTTTAAAAATAATAATGAATATTCACATGAAGATCTGTCGCCTATTGGATGACATCACGACTTCCCATCAAGCCAACTCCTTGAAGGCCTTACTGACATCACTCACTCCTTCTAGTTTGCAGTTGTTAAAAAAACACTATTTTGCTCAAAACATTTATTTGTTTCCCTTTAGTGTGCTTATACTTTGCTGTATTTATATATCACTTTTCAACAGGAAAAGTTATTTTAAATATCACTGGAGGACGTCATGAACAATTCATACAGTACAAAAACATATTCAAGTGTAGAATGCCCTTTTAAAAATCACACATTAGTTCAACAACTGCAGAGTTTGTGCCCCTGTTTCATAAGATAGTACTCACTGTATTTACTGGTGTTAATCAGATCAATGTCCCTGTTTTATAAGATAGTACTCACTGTATTTACTGGTGTTAATCAGATCAATGTCCCTGTTTTATAAGATAGTACTCACTGTATTTACTGGTGTTAATCAGTTCTCCAGTCTGCTCTTCTTCGTCCTCCTCTAATGTGACAGTGATCTCCCCCTCTTCATCCTTAATTCCAAAAACGTCTTCATCTTCTACTCCAAAAACTGCATCTTCCTCCTTTTCTTTCACAGTAACATCCTCCTCCTCTTTCACCCTGAAGGCGTCTGTCACTGAAACGTCTTTCTCTTCTTCTTTCACGGTAACAGCCTCACTCCATACTTGTTTTTGTATTGTAACATCCTCCTCTTTCACCAGAGCTTCTTTCTCCGTCCAGCAGATGCCCTCTTCTTTAGCAGGAGAGTAGCTTAGTGAACTCATGGTCGGGGATAATAGCTTGTTAGCATTAGCGACAAGACTAGAGTTAACTTAACCAGCCAGCTAGTTGACTTACAACGTAAATATTAAATTAAATGGGGTAGCTAGTTGTTTACACATAAGTATGTTTAAATCATAGTGGCAAATAAACCAGGAAATTGTCTAAAGAACCTGAATGTCCCGACTTTGTTGGCTAGCGAGCTACCGAGATGGCTGCAGGTGTTGAAGAAGCGTTCCGTCCACTAGAATATTCGTCACACTAGAAACATCGCCTGAAAAACGCATATCGCCATCTGCTGTCTGGAGGGAGTAAACGCAGCTGAGGAGGGAAAACTTTTTTTTCCTTCATTGAATGATAATATTATAAAGCAGTTTAGGGAAACGTTTTTTTCCTCTCCATTAAATATGCATATTATATCAACACGTACAAACAGCAACAAGTGTTGTTTGATTAGTTCAGATTTTTTTAATGAGAATTTATAACAAACTCTACATCTACTCCACATCTGTTTTTCTGATTCAGTCAAATAACTAGATATCAAAATAAGCACCTAGTTATTGATACCCTTGATAAAGATTAGCAAAATTGACTGTATAAAATAAATAAATAAACTTTACCCACTACCAGGATATTTTTGCCCAAAACCTGGTTACCTCTGCTAGGAGGCTGAAACTTGGCCATAAGTGGATCTTCCAGCAAGACACATCAACATCCACGAAAAACAGTTAATTGGGCACAAAATCACAATTTTTCAATGGCCATCGCAGTCTTTGGACATGAACTCCATTGAAAACCTGTGGTTTGAATTGAACAGGGCAGTCCACAAGCGCAGACAAAATAAATCAAGGACCTGGAGAGATTCTGTTTGGAGGAATGGTCAAGATCCCACCCAATGTGTTCTCTAATCTCATAAAACATTTCAGAGTCGTTATCCTCCCTAGGGGAGAGTGCTGGAGTATTGAAAACATGGGTGGCAATAATTCAGACCCCTACCTTTTGAGAATTACATGTTAAACTAAATCTCTTTCTCTGAGCAATTGCATTAGTATAAAATAATATAATTTCCCTTTTTTTTGGTGTAACAATACATCATGTAGATGTATATAGTGAACAGACTAGGTCTGTACTGCTCCTACATGGTGTAACAATACATCATGTAGATGTATATAGGTAGAATTAGGTGATACAGACTAGGTCTGTACTGCTCCTACATGGTTAACAATACATCATGTAGATGTATATAGTGAACAGACTAGGTCTGTACTGCTCCTACATGTGTAACAATACATCATGTAGATGTAATAGTGAACAACTAGGTCTGTACTGCTCCTACATGTGGTAAAATACATCATGTAGATGTATATAATGAACAGACTAGGTCTATACTGCTCCTACACGTGTAACAATACATCATGTAGATGTATATAGGTGAACAGACTAGGGGCCTGTTGCACAAAACTAGGATAAGGATTAAGCCAGGATATCTTGGTGATCCTGGCTCAATTGATCCGTAATCCGGTTGCACTAAAGATGGATAGGGGGCAGGAAGGATATGGTTTATTGGTATAAATTACCATGGAGATTTATTCTGTGGACTAGCCTCTCCAGACCAGGCTAAATCCAGGATCTATTTAATCTCATCCCTAATGTCAGTCAGCAGTCACCACAAATGGAAACCAATAGTTATTTCACTGCTCACTATACATTGTTAATCACATATAACTAGACCCACTGTTATTATTTAACGTTTGTGATCATTAATTTCAATGATTTTGGATAAAAAATGATTTTTAGATGATGTTCCTATCATTAGATAATTGACAGTTTCCCATAGACTATAAGGCTATATATAAATAGATAGAATATTAGGGCCACAGAGGGGAAAAAACACAGTCATAATATTGGTAACCAGTTGTTTTAAAGAGGACAGTTGTTAAAATGACAGATGTGGGGCATTTCGTGAAATGTACTTCAGTATGTTTCATAAACAAAGACATGCATTCATGCAATATGTCATACAATTGTCAATAATTAGACATCAATGGAGGATCTGTTGTTCCTGTGCACACATGCAATCCAGCCTCTAAATTTATCGACTTTATCACTTTTTTCTCAATGTGAGTCCCAGTAGTTATCAATGAAAAATGAAAACTTCCATAAAAGAACTAGCTCATAAAACAACATGTCACATGTTGTACATACATACAGGTTCATGCATCTGATCTTATGAAACAACAGAACGTAACAAATAGTATTAAGATCAGTCATCATGCTCCTTTCAGAAACACAGTCACAGGTGGACTCTACAAGATGTGAAAGCACAGAATCAACGCATATTATCAACAAATGATACATACACATTCAAAGCTGTATATAACACACCCCTGCATGTTGCACACTAAAATAATGAAGACAAATCCATAACACAATAACTGAACAGACAAATGAATGGATGCAGTAGCCTCCCTGCAGCCCTGTATTAACACACAGTATACCGCACAACATCATATAGAGGCCAAATTCGTCAAAAAACGAACCAAAAACAAACCCAATTCCTCTGCCACCGCAGGACATATTTAACCAAAATTGAAAGCACACATACTAACTAAAATAATTCAAACACATATGTCCCAGCAGCCGACCACTGCGTCATCAGGGAAGATTGCCGGATTGTCCCAGTCCATGGCTGGTGGCACTCTGGGGGCCCTCTCTTCCTCAGGCAGGCCAATTGTGGAGGACAGCACAAGCCACAGTAATCATCACATGCCCTAACAGGGCTGACCCTTAATTTGTGAAGGCAGTGAAAGCGTACCTTCAGGAGGCCAAAGGTCATTTCAACTCTGGCCCTGGTCCTGGCATGGGCATGGTTTAGCCTGCTGTGCTTCCTGGGGTCTTGTGAAAGGTGTCAGGAGAAAAGCTGCGCCATACCCCTGTCTCCCAGCAACACACCAGAGAATCTCCCCGTCAACAATACCCAACATCTCATCCTATACTACCTAATCAGATAAATCACAGTGATATTTCTGACACACCATGTATCGCATGAGGTTATAAATATGGGGTTCGTGTGGCTTACCTTGTGATAGGCACTGAAGATATCAGAGGCCCAAAGATTCTGGAGTCATGGACTGAGCATCCATTTTTTGCTCCGACACATTTGCTGATCAACACAGTTCACATTGCAGACCATCTGAAATCATAAGATGAGGAATATTATACTCAATACATCATCATCACTCATCATGAGCGTGAGTGTTCGTCAATGGAACATATCAAAAGTTATTTCACCTAACATTAATGCTGTGAAAGGATTTCCATCACATAAATCGGCCTCAATGGGCACCTGAGGGGCTTTTATCCTTATGGTGTGATTCAGGTCCACTGCACCAATGACATTGGGGAAACCTGTCACAATCAAAGTAAATGTATACCTACTATGTGTTTATAACAGTTGTCCTGTAATTTGTAGATCCTCTCACCTGCAATGCAAGCATATAGAACTCCTCGTCTTTTGATTGTCACAGCGTCTTTCTGTGGCCAGGGAAGAGTGAAAGACATCGTGCTAATTCGCTTTGATAGCCAGACATACACACTCCTTATTGTGCGGCAAATGTGGCCTTGTTCAGCTGTTCTGAACACCTTCCCCCACTGAGTACAGGAAGGGCTCCACTAGCAAAAAAGCGCAAGGCCACAACAAACCATTTTGCTCCACACTCAGTGCATGGCCTCCGCAGTGGCGGTGCTTAATCCTGGGACCCAGGTAGTTCTGCATTAGATACCTGATGCCATCCCTGCAGAAAACCTGTACTTCATATAGATGTTCATCAGGAGGCCAGTGGTCCAACCGGTCCCTGAAGACCTCTTTCTCGCCTGAAGGTCTCCTCAGCACAAGTGCTTCTTCATCCACCACATCTTCGCACGGAATGGGCATGCCATTTGTCAGAGCAGAAAAGAACACACAAATTTTGGGCCTTCATATAGGTCTAGTGGCCACACCTGGGTGCTGGGGGGTGGGCAAAAGAGGGCGATTGCCTTATAACGATGACTGGTTGTACTTGATTGCTGGGAAAATAAAAAAAACCTTAGAAAGATGCCACCGCCATGTTTCTCGTCTGTTGCTCACAATAAGAGATATGTACATGAGCTCACTTGAATTTACGAGAAATATACCTAATTTTTATTTTGAGCTGTTGTCATTCTTCTTGGACTGGGGGAGAAAGAAAAATAATGATTAATACATTTGTGTTACAGTTA
>NW_019957588.1:381141-406853 GCF_002910315.2 Salvelinus sp. IW2-2015
CGAAGTAACGTTTCCTCCTCCTCTTTCACCTGAAGGCGCTTGCACTTTGAGAAGCCGTCGGTTTCTCTTCTTTCTTCACGGTAACAGCCTCACTCCATACTTGTTTGTATTGTAACATCCTCCTCTTTCACCAGAGCTTCTTTCTCCGTCCAGCAGATCCCTCTTCTTTAGCAGGAGAGTAGCTTAGTAACTCTATGGTCGGGGATAATAGTTGTTAGCATTAGCGACAAGATAGAGTTAACTTAACCAGCCAGCTAGTTTACTTACAACGTAAATATTAAATTAAAGTGGGGTAGCTATGTTTTTACACATAAGTATGTTTAATCATAGTGGCAAATAAACCAGGAAATTGTCTTAAAGAACCTGAATGTCCGACTTTGTTGGCTTAGCGAGCTACCGAGATGGCTGCAGGTGTTGAAGAAGCGTTCCGTCCACTAGAATATTCGTCACACTAGAAACATCGCCTGAAAAACGCATATCGCCATCTGCTGTCTGGAGGAGTAAACGCAGCTGAGGAGGAAAACTTTTTTTCCTTCATTGAATGATAATATTATAAAGCAGTTTAGGGAAACGTTTTTTCCTCCTTAAATATGCATATTATATCAACACGTACAAACAGCAACAAGTGTTGTTTGATTAGTTCAGATTTTTTTAATGTAGAATTTATAACAAACCTCTACATCTACTCCACATGCTTTTTCTGATTCAGTCAAATAACTAGATATCAATAATAAGGATACCCTTGATAAAGATTAGCAAAATTGACTGTATATAAATAATAAATAAACTTACCCCTACCAGGATATTTTTGCCCAAAACCTGTGTACCTCTGTAGAGAGCTGAAATTGGCCATAAGTGAGTCTTCCAGCAAACACATCAACATCCACGAAAAACAGTTAATTGGGGCACAAAATCACAATTTTTTCAATGGCATCGCAGTCTTTGGACATGAACTCCATTGAAAACCTGTGGTTGAATTGAACAGGGCAGTCCCCAAGCCAGACAAAATAATCAAGGACCTGGAAGATTCTGTTGGAGAATGGTCAAGATCCACCCAATTTGTTCTCTAATCTATAAAACATTTCAGATGCGTTATCCTCCTCTAGGGAGAATGCTGGAGTATTAGAACATGTGGTGGCAATAATTCAGACCCTACCTTTTGAGAATTACATGTTAACTAAATCTCTTTCTCTGAGCAATTGCATTAGTATAAAATTAATTAATTTCCCTTTTTTTTGGTGTACAATACTCATGTAGATTATTATATGAACAGACTAGGTCTGTACTGCTCCTACAGGTGTAACAATACATCATGTAGATGTATATAGTGAACAGATAGGTCTTGTACTGCTTCCTACATGTGTAACAATACATCATGTAGATGTATTATAGTGAACAGACTAGGTCTGTACTGCTCCTACATGTGTAACAATACATCATGTAGATGTTATAGTGAACAGACTAGGTCTGTACTGCTCCTACATGGTGTACAATACATCATGTAGATGTATATAATGAACAGACTAGGTCTATACTGCTCCTACACTGTGTAACAATACATCTCTGTAGATGTATATAGTGAACAGACTAGGGCCTGTTGCACAAAACTAGGATAAGGATTAAGCCAGGATATATCTGGTATCCTGGCTCAATTGATCCGTAATCCGGTTGCACTAAGAGGATAGGGGCAGAGAGATTGTTGTTATGTATAAATTACCATGGAGATTTATTCTGTGGAGCTAGCCTGCTCCAGACCAGGCTAAATCTCAGGATCTATTTAATCTCATCCCTAATGTCAGTCAGCATCACCACAAATGGAAACCAATAGTTATTTCACTGCTCACTATACATTGTTATCACATATAACACCCACTGGTATTATTTAAACGTTTGTGATCATTAATTTCAATGATTTTGGATAAAAAATGATTTTTTAGATGATGTTGCTATCATTAGATAATTGACAGTTTCCCATAGACTATAAGCTATATATAAAATGATAGAAATATTAGGGCCACAGAGGGGAAAAAAACACAAGTCATATATATTTAACCAGTGTGTTTTAAAGAGGACAGTTGTTAAAATGACAGATGTGGGGCATTTCGTGAAATTGTACTTCAGTATGGTTTCATAAACAAAGACATGCTGATGTGCCAGAATATAAGTATCACATTGTCATAAGTATCAAAACTGTAAAAACAATATGTAGCTTTTCTTGCAGAAAGAACCAGCCTCATAAATTTATGAACTTTATCCTTTTTCTTCAGTGTGGCCCTCTGTCATATAACAAATACACATTCCATATGATATAAAAAACACAATGTGTAAATATATGTTCCTTTATTGAATAAGGACAAAACAAAGCAGGTAAACCATCAGCTCCTTTCGAAACTGAAGTCACAGTGACTCTACAAGATGGAAGGCAGAATCCAAGCATATTATTACAAAATGATACATACACATTCAAAGGTCTGTAATAACACACCCTGCATGTCTGCACACTAAAATAAATGCAGGACAAATCCATACACATCAACTGAACAGACAAATGAATGGATGCAGTTCCTCCCTGCAGCCTTGTATTAACAACAGTATACCGCACAAACATAAGAGGCCAAATTCGTCAAAAAACGAACCCAAAAAACCCAAATTCCTCTGCCACCGCAGGACATATTTAACCAAAATTGAAAGCACACATACTAACTAAAATAATTCAACACATATTGGTCTCCTCAGCAGCCGACCACTGTCGTCATCAGGGAAGATTGCCGGATTGTCCCAGTCCATGGCTGGTGGCACTCGGGGCGCCTCTCCTTCCTCAGGCAGGCCACATTGTGGAGGACAGCACAAGCCACAGTAATATCACATGCCCTAACAGGTGACCTTATTTGTGAAGGCAGTGAAAGCGTACCTTCAGGAGGCCAAGGTCATTTCAACTCTGGCCCTGGTCCTGGCATGGCGATGGTGTAGGCCTGCTGTGCTTCCTGGGGTCTGTGAAAGGTGTCAGGAGAAAAGGCTGGCAGCCATACCCCCTGTCTCCAGCAACACACCAGAGAATTCCCTGTCAACACAAATCTCATCATTACTATCCTCATAAAACATAGACTGATATTCTTGGACACACCATGATGTGTTATAAATAGGGGTTGTGTGCTTACCTTGTGATAGGCACTGATAGATTTCAGAGGCCGAAAATTCGGAGTCATGGACTGACCAGGCCATTTTGCCACAACATTGCTGATCACACAGTCAGCATTGCAGACCATCTGAAATCATAAGTGAGGATATTACACCAATCAATGCACATCACTGGCAATGCAGAGTGTTCGTCAATGGACAATATCAAAAAGTTATGTTTCACCTGAACATTAATGCTGTGAAAGGATTTCCTATCACAAAATCGGCCTCATGGGCACCTGAGGGGGTTTTATCCTATGTGTGTGCAGTCCACTGCACCAATGACATTGGGAAACCTGTCACACAAAGTAATGAGTATCCTACTATTGTTTAACAGTTGTCCTGTAATTTGTAGATCCTCTTACCTGCAATCCTATAGACTCCTCTTTTGATGTCACAGAGTCTTTCTGTGGCCAGGGAGAGATGAAGACATCTGCTAATGCTTTGATAGCCAGACACACACTCCTTTATTGTGCGGCAAATTGTGGCTTGTTCAGTGTTCTCATCCCCCACTGAGTACAGGAAGGCTCCACTAGCAAAAAAGCGCAAGGCCACACAAACCATTTGCTCCACACTCAGTGCATGGCTCTCGTGCAGTGCGGTGCTTAATCCTGGGACCCAGTAGTCTGCATAATGATACCTGATGCCATCTGCAGAAAACCTGTATCTTTCATATAGATGGTCATCAGGGAGGCCAGTGGGTCCAACCGGTCCCTGAAGACCCTTTCTCGCCTAGGCTCTCCTCAGCACAAGTGCTTCTTCATCCACCACATCTCGCACGGAATGGGCATGCCATTTGTCAGAGCAAGAAAGGAACACACAATTTTGGGCCTTCATATAGGCTAGTGGCCACACTGGTGCTGGGGTGGGCAAAAAGAGGGCGATGCCTTATAACGATGACTTGGTTGTACTGATTGCTGGGAAAATAAAAAAAACCTTAGAAAAGATGCCACCGTCCTGTGGCTCACAATAAGAGCTCATTATGTCATGGCTCACTTGACTTTACGAGAATATACCTAATTTTTATTTTGAGCTGTGTCATCTTTCTTGTGGACTGGGGAGGAAAGAAAAAATTAGTTAATACATTTGTGTTACAGTTTGCATACAGTGTACATGTAAGAGCATATCCCCTCCCTCTCAAGTTTTTTATTTCAAGGTCCAGTTTCCAATTGTCCTCTTTTTTATTTCGGACTCCAGTGCAAGATTTTCCATATTTTTCTTTCTTTACTGAATGTCTATGTCTGCCAGGTCTCTATTTGGCGCCGGAGTGGTTGCCATACAACTTTCTGATAGCTTGTGAGCTCTGTGAACACATACATTAGCGCAGCTGGAATTTGGCAGGATTGTGTTCCTTTATTAATACGCCACTATGTTGCCAGGCTGGTTTTCCCACGTTATAGCATCTGGTCCTGTAAAAGAAATTAGATTTTTTGATTTTGATGAGGACTCCTCACCATTGTAGAGTAAATAGTACTTTCACAGTCTTAACATGATACCTCATGCCTTCTGGAATCCAGAGAGATGGTCTCCTCCTCATCATCGTCTCCATTCATGTGCTGTTTGCTCTGCACTGGGGCCTTCACCCTATCACATTTAATCGGATTCATATTTGAAGCTAGTAGACAAGACATGCCAGGCCTACAGTATGCCTTTGATGGAGTAACTCGACTGGATCAGCATCGTCTTGGTGCTTGTGCTTGGTGGCTCTACAGGAACAGTGCTTCCAGACACTGGCAAGGCAATAGTAAACAAAGTCAGACAGTCCAAATTGATTCAATATGAATGTGGTTTTATCCCATGTAGAGTAGTGAAGGACATACTTGAATGAAGCGGGTGATTGGAGAACCTATGCTCGTCTCTTTCCCCCCAGGGATCCCCTCTAAGACGGGCCTGCCTTATTTAGCTCCAGGCCATGTCCTCTGCTGGGTAAGGTCAGCCTTTGTGACCCACCACCCGTGCCTTGTCTGTGGTATTCTTTTTCACTGCTAAAACAGTACAGACAATGTTGGAGCACAGGACTTGTGGGAATATATGCTTGTGCTCTTGTTTAATATTAGTCAGGACCATACCATTCTGCAGAATGTCTTGTATTTGATTTTGACTGCTGCCATGTCCGTTTGGCCCGTTCATGTTTATCTCTAACACACGCACAACACCACACACACAACACACCCACACAACACGACACACACACACACATTTAATGGAGTCACACTCGAAAAAATTATTACTTTGTATTTTTTGTCTTGTTTTCAGTAAAAATATCAAAAAATGTATCATAGCTTTATACGTAGTGTATGGAGTTACTTTACACATTTCACTCATATCTGCAGTGCATTTCAATTAAAAATTTTAACCGTTTCATAATTTACAGTACAACTGCATTTTTGGAGATGTGAATTAAATATTTGTAATTGTAATTGTGATGTTTCAGCGGAGCGGTGGATGTGTAATTGTGCACTACTTACGCATTCAGCGGTCTGCAATACTTTGCCACGCTTTTTTCTCTTTGCTTTATCACTTGTGGCGGTGTTGCCTTTCTTCTTAATTATTATCTTTACCTCCTCGTATGCCTCCATGAGGATTTGTGCTTCCGACGGGGAAAGTACGGCGGCTCTAGTTGCCATGGTAAATCAGTTTAATCTGTGATCTGTGGCGGGGTCGTTATTGTGTGTAGCCGTGTGAGCGCGCAACTATCCAGGATTGGTTTCATTGCTTAAGTGAATCCGTGTCTGCTCTCCTGGCTTCTTTTGTGCAACCAATTACATGGACGCACATGTTTTGGCTTCATTTGAGCTCAGCTGAGTCATTTATCCCGGAGTCTTAATTCTACTTTTGTGCAACAGGCCCTAGGTCTGTACTGCTCCGTACTATGGGTGGTGTGTAACAATACCAGTCATGTTAACTGTGATTTTATAACAAACAGATCGATGTCGTATACCAGTCTTCTATACATCATGTAGATGTATATAACGAACAGACTAGGTCTATACTGCTCCTACATGGTGTAACAATACATCAACGAACAGACTAGGTCTATACTTGTCACGTTCTGACCTTAGTTCCTTTTTTATGTCTTTATTTTGGTTTGGTCAGGGCATGAGTTGGGGTGTTTTTCTATGTTTGTTTTCTGTGTCTGTGTTTGTCAATACAGAACTGTTTCAGTCTCGGTCATTCTCTTTTTGTGTTGTCATTCAGTGTTCCATTGTTTTCATTAAAATGGACACTTACCACGCTGCACATTGGTCCGATCTTTCATACTCGTCCTCAGACGAGGACGAGTACCGTTACAATACTGCTCATATATGGTGTAACAATACATCATGTAGATGTATATAATGAACAGACTAGGTCTATACTGCTCCTACACGGTGTAACAATACATCATACAGATGTATATAACGAACAGACTAGGTCCATACTGCTCATACATGGTGTAACAATACATCATGTAGATGTATATAACTGACAGACTAGGTCTATACTGCTCCTACATGGTGTAACAATACATCATGTAGATGTATATAATGAACAGACTAGGTCTATACTGCTACTACATGGTGTAACAATACATCATGTAGCTGTATATAATGAACAGACTAGGTCTATGCTGCTCCTACATGGTGTAGCAATACATCATGTAGATGTATACTACCGCACAAAAGTTTGGGGTCACTTAGAAAATGTCCTTGTTTTTGAAAATCAATTTTTTTGTCCATTAAAATAACATCAAATTGTTCAGAAATACAGTGTAGACATTGTTAATGATGTAAATGACTATTGTAGCTGGAAACGGCAGATWTTTTCATGGAATATATTCATAGGCGTACAGAGGCCCATTATCAGCAACAATCACTGCTGTGTTCCAATGGCACGTTGTGTTAGCTAATCCAAGTTTATCATTTAAAAGGCTAATTGATCATTAGAAAACCCTTTTGCAATTATGTTAGCACAGCTGAAAACTGTTGCGCTGATTTAACAAAGCTTTTGTAACAATCAGGCAGTAGAACAACAATAATCATCACCCTCTTGACCAATCTTCCCTCCCCTTAACATTGGGTTTGATTCAGACCCTGATGTGCCAGGTCTTCATTGGGTGTGATTCAGACCTGCCAGTGTGTCAGCTGGACATTAGAACCAGGTGGTCATTGGGTTTGATTCAGACCCTCCAGTGTTCAGGTGACATTAGGTTTGATTCAGGACCCTGCCAGTGTGTCAGGTGGACATTGGTTTGATTCAGACCCTGCCAGTGAACCAGAGTGGACATTGGGTTTGATTCAGACCCTGAGTGTGCCAGGTGACATTAGGTTTGATTTCAGACCCTGCCAGTGTACCAGGTGGACATTGGGTTTGATTTCAGACCCTGTCAGTGTGCCAGTGGGACATTAGGTTTATTCAGACCCTGCCAGTGTGTCGGTGACATTAGGTTTGATTCAGACCCTGGCCAGTGACCAGGTGGACATTGGTTTGATTCAGACCCTGAGTGTGCCATGGACATTAGGTTTGCTTCAGACCCTGCCAGTTACCAGTGACATTGGTTTGATTCAGACCCTGCAGTTGTGCCAGGGACATTAGGTTGATTCAGACCCTGACCAGTGTCAGTGATTATTGATTCGAAGCAGCTCCGCACATGATTTGCCAGTACCAGTGACATTGGGTTGATTCAACCCTCCAGGCTTCAGGCTGACATTGAGTTGGATTCAGACCCTCAGTGTCAGGTGACTGGTATTCAACCTCCAGCATCAACTGTATCCAGCTAGACTTATAACAGAACCACCCCAGACCTTTCATGCCATGGACACTTAAAATCACTAAGTATTATATTTACTTGCCATGGTCTTAGTTTTCACTGTGCCATCAGAACACCATTCAACAGTGCTGGCTGGTACGGTAAAATCATGATCATATATTCCTCTAAACCATTCCACAATGCTGGCTAGGTACGAGTAAAAATATATACATATTATTTCCTAACCATTCACAATGGCTTGCTGAGTACGAGTAAACACACATGATTATTATTCTAACCATCACAATGCCTGGCTGAATACGAGTAAAACATTACATTCATTATTCCTAACTCATTCACAATGCTGGCGAGGTACGAGTAAAACATGGAAATTATTATTTCTAATGTCAAAAATGGCAAGGCTTACCTCGGTGGGCTTTTCCATTGTTGAGGAAAGCAGAGTTGTGAAACAGAAAACTGCTGAGATTGTTGGGGAAGGGAAGTGCCCACTGATTGGCCTAGGTGAACAAGGGGTCCTCAAAAATCTATCACTTCCAATTGACATGTAAATTCTCCCCAAATCTACCACTAATAGCCAAGTCCACAGACCCTGTTCTTGTATTACAAACAGAAAACAAAATCCATTGACATTCAAGATGTCATTTTAAATAGCTTCAATTTCAATCCGCCTGGGCCTTTTTAACACCAGACTTTGTTCCTGCCTGTAGAATGTTATGCATTGTCAGATTCTAAGATCATTCCTCTTCCACAATGCAATATAATCAAAGTACCGGTTCAGATTGTTTTGGACACCACCTCAATTCAATGTTATTTTCTCTTTAATTGTAGATAATTGTTACATTGATAGAATTATGAAGACAACCAACCATGAATAACTCAATGGACATCATTGTAGTAACGCAAAAATCTGTTAACGTCTACCACTTCTCTCTCCCGATCCGGGAATCTCCCTCATTCAAATAAAGCTGACTAGCATAGCCTAGCCTAACGGACAAGATATCATATAATATAACTTTCCATGAAATCACACAGTCCAATACAGAAAAATGAAAGATAAACATCATGTTGAATCCAGCCATCATTTCCGATTTTAAAATGTTTTACGCAAAAAACAATATGTTTTCTATTAGCTAACCACAATAGCCAAAGACTCAACCGCTATTTTCACCATGTTTCTACCATCACGTATAGCTATCACAAAACCGACCAAATAGAAATATAACTAGATCACTAACAAAAACAACTATCAAGATGACATTATTATAACATGTTATTACAATACATTTAGTTTTGTCGAAAAATGGCATTATTTGATGTATAATTAGTTTTACATTGCAGCTACCATCACAAATAGCACGAAAGCAGCCAGAATACTTACAGAGAGCAACATGAAATACTAAATACTCATCATAAAACATTTATGAAAAATACATTGTGTACAGCAAATGAAGATAAACATCTTGTGAATCCAGCAATATTTCAGATTTTTTAAGTTTTACAGCGAAAAACAATATATATTCTCTATTAGCTCACTACAGTAGCCAAACACACAACGCAATTTACTCCCCGCCCAAAATAGCTTGCACAAAACCGACAGAATAGAGATAAAATTAAATCACTAACCTTGAACAACTTCCATCAAGATGACATCTCTATAACATCAGGTTTATACAATACACTTTAGTTTTGTTCGAAAATTGCATATTTAGAGCTACAAAATCCCGATTTATACATTTGAATACCGTAGCATCGATTCACCAGCATCTCCAGAGATGATTTTGGACCACCACCTAATCTGACCAAAGAACTCATCATAAACTTTACATAAAAATACTTTGTTATGCAAAATGAAAGATTACACTGGTTCTTAATGCAACCGCCGTGTTAGATTTTTAAAAATAACATTTACCATAAACAAACACTGCTCTATTGCGAGACAGCCGCTCACGCCAAACGGCAGGAATAGGAATCAACATTTTCCACACAAAATACGAAATAACATCATAAATGTTCTCTACTTTTGCTGAGCTTCCATCAGAATCTTGTACAAGGAGTCCTTGGTCCAGAATAAATCGTTGTTGGTTTTAGAATGTCCTTTTCTTCTGTCGAATTCGCGCCACATGCTAGCCAATGTTGACTAACTTCCATTTTTCTCTCGACGCAAAAAACGGAAAACTCCAAAAATGTCCAATAAACGTTGAATAATCTGATAAAACTCGGGTGAAAAAACCTACTTTACGATGTTATTATCACATGTATCAAATAAAATCAGAGCCGAGATATTCGCCGTGTAAACCGAACGCTTATCAGAAGACAATATAGAGGTGCTTCGTGCGCCTTGGTAGAGAAGAAGAATCCTGACCTGCCACTCCAAAAGCTCTTGTTCGACCTCAGATCAAGCTAGACACCCATTCCACCTTCCACTGCCTGTTGAACTCTAGTGGAAAGCGTATGAAGTGCATGCATATCGATAAATATAAGGCAATTGAATAGGCAGGCCCTGAAACAGAGCCTCTTTTCAGATTTTTCACTCCTACATGGAAGTTTGCTGCAAAATGAGTTCTGTTTTACTCACAGACATAATTCAAACAGTTTTAGAAACTTCTGAGTGTTTCTATCCATAGTAATAAATATAATGCATATTGTATGATCTAGAAAAGAGTACGAGGCCTTTCATTTGGGCATGATTTTTTCCAAAGTGAAAACAGCCCCCCCTATTGACAAGTTTTTAAACAAATCAAATATATCTATATTTTTATATTCTCCAAGTTTATCATTTAAAATGCTAATTGATCATTAGAAAACCCTTTTGCAATTAGTTAGCACAGCGGGAAACTGTTGTTCTGATTAAAGAAGCAATAAAACTGGCCTTCTTAACTCTAACGAGCCTCAAACCCCGGATCCGGGATCACCCCCACCCCCCCCCCCCCCCACACTGAATTGCTCGCTAGCATCAGCGTACACAACTTAACATCAGTAGCATCTAATATCATTAAATCTCACAAGTCCAAGACACCTAATGAAAGATACAGATCTTGTGATAAAGCCACCATTTCAGATTTTTAAAATGTTTTACAGGAAGACACATATAGTAATCTTATTAGCTAAACACGTTAGCAAAATACACAATTTCTTGTCCACCATTTTCTCTCCACCAGTAAGCTATCACCAATTCGGCTAAACTAATATTTGATAGCCACTAACCAAAAAAAACTCATCAATGACAGTCTGATAACATATTTATTTAGAATAGGTTTTGTTAGAAAATGTGCATATTTCACGTATAAATCATAGTTTTGCCATTTGCCATTTGACTATTGAGTATTCTGGAGCATCAGCATTTGTGGGTCGATTACAGGCTCAAAATGCCAGAAACAAATAATTTTCTTGTGAAAATCGTTAGTCTATTCTATTTCTGAGAAATAGGCTTATTCAGCGATAAATTGCAAAGAAACTGAAGATCTCGTACAATGCTGTGTCCTACTCCCTCACAGAACAGCGCAAACTGGCCTAACCAGAATAGAAGGAGGCCCCAGTGCACAACTGAGCAAGAGGACAAGTATATTAGTGTCTAATTTGAGAAACAGACGCCTCACAAGTCCTCAACTGGCAGCTTCATTAAATAGTACCCGCAAAACACCAGTCTCAACGTCAACAGTGAAAAGGCGACTCCGGGATGTTGGCCTTCTAGGCAGAGTTGCAAAGACAAAATCCATATCTCAGACCGTTTAAAAAGAAAGAAAAGATTAAGATGGGCAAAATAACACAGACATGGGCAGAGGAAGATTGGAAAAAAGTGTTATGGACAGACGAATCTAAGTTTGAGGGGTTCGGATCACAAACAAGAACATTCGTGAGATCCAGAAAAATGAAAAGATGCTGGAGGAGTGCTTGACGCCTTCTGTCAAGCATGGTGGCTGGCAATGTGATGGTCTGGGGGTGCTTTGGTTGTGGTAAAGTGGGAGATTAATACAGGGTAAAAGGGATCTTGAAGAAGAAAGGCTATCACTCCATTTTGCAACGCCATGCCATACCCTGTGGACGGCTTTTAATTGGAGCCAATTTCCTCCTACAACAGGACAATGACCCAAAGCACAGCTCAAAACTATGCAAGAACTATTTAGGGAAGAAGCCGTCAGCTGGTATTCTGTCTATAACGGAGTGTGACGTATAATCTAGTGGACGGAACGCTTCTTTCGACCGCAGCAACAGTTAGTCAGCCACCTCCGTAGCTTGCTAGACAAAATAGCAGAACCAATAAAACTCTTTAGACGCTTTAGTGTATATTAGCCACTGTGCTTTAAACCCACTTCTGTCGTCTAGTTTGTTATCCGATTTAATTTCATATTTACGATGCTGTTGTTTTTAGTCATCTATCGGGCTGGTTAAGTTAGCATTAGCCTAGCTAGCTAACATCCCGACCATGAGTTCACTAAGCTACTCTCCTGCTGAAGAAGATGAGGTCTGCTGGACGGAGAAGGAGGCTCTCGTGAAAGAGGAGGAGGAAGAGAAGGATATTACAATACGAAAACAAGTAGAGGGTGAGTCTGTTACAATTAAAGAAGAGAAAGACATTTCAGTTAAAGAAGAGGAAGACGCGTTCAGAGTGAAAGAGGAAGTTACAGTAAAGGAAGAGGCGTTCAGAGTGACAGTTAAAGAAGAGAAAGACGTGTTCAGAGTGAAGGAGGAGGAAGATGCAGTTTTTGGAGTTTTTGGAATGAAAGAGGAAGAGGGAGAGATGACTGTCACATCGAAGAAGGAAGAAGAGGAGGAAACTGGATATCTGGGCCCGGTTTCCCAAACGCATCTTAAGGCATCCAATGGTTCTAATGATGAACGTGCACTGATTAACACTCGTAAGTACTGTCTTAAAAACAGAGGCACAAGCTCTACAATTGTTAACCTGATGTGTGAAAGGGGAAATATACAATTGCTACATCCACATTTTGACTTTAAATTATTTATTTCTAGCCATTGATTCTTGAATAATATAACACATGCCTCATGAGCTTAGTTCAACTGTTTGCCCCATCAGAACCCCAAATAAGCTTTTTTTACTCCAATGTTWAGAAACAATCTAAATGMAAACTAACACTGTATAGCCTCAACATGGTTAAAACTATAATGTTGATATCATGGATGGTCAGTCCTTGCATACATAAGGCTGTCTATGAATTTGAAACTAGTTACATTTCTCCAGCCTCATCCATCATCTTATTACCAATACAGTGGTGGAATTACAGCTTTGTTATTGTTTGAACTGCAGATTGTTTGATTGATGTGTGGCTTTTTAAAGGGACATCCTTTAAAACAGAAACAAAATGGCTGCCCAGAGACCTGAGCTGTGTTTGAATACTCATACTAACCATACTATTTGTGAAGTAAATTGAGTATATATGTAACAGTTTAACTTTATGGCGTGCCCCGACCCGGGCGCGAACCAGGGACCCTCTGCACACACAACAGTCACCCACGAAGCATCGTTACCCATCGCTCCACAAAGGCCGCCGCGGCCCTTGCAGAGCAAGGGGAACCACTACTTCAAGGTCTCAAAGCAAGTGACGTAACCGATTGAAACGCTATTAGCGCGCACCACCGCTAACTAGCTAGCCATTTTACATCCGTTACATATAGTATGCTTATTTGTCATAGTATGATATAGTTAGTATGCCAAAAGTTCCTGGATGTCGTACTACATTTGCCAAAATACAAAGTATACATGCAGAGGACACTATTTCTGTGTTTTTGGGCCCATAATGCAATTCTTCAGGAAATGGGCGTGGCTTTAACGTTTTCAGATTTTAAGAAAATTGCGGAAAATATGCAGCCYAAGTCCAACGAGAGAAKGGATACAAATGAACTTCTTTAACTAATTATGACTAATGTTGAGCAATGTAATAAAGTAAAGACTTTTCAAATAAGTTATGTTACATGTTATTTTAGCTACATTATCCTTACAAACCGCATAGCATATCTTTACAGCCATATGTACCAGTATGTCAGCTAGCTACCTAARGTTAGTTGGCTACAAACTTGCCAGTATATTAACTATATTCTAACTAACTACCCAACGTTTATTGACCTGATTATTCACGTCGTTCTTAGTCGTTGTGCTTTCTCATTGGACATTTAATTTGGGTGCGTTCATAAATTCGCTCTGGCTATCTACTCCGATTTCAAGCACTCTCGTCTGAGTACCAGAGAGCAGAATAATTAATTTACTAGCGCTCAACACCCGTTGAATATGTCCAGGTGTCAGTAAACGTCTGCAAAAAAAGCTCAAATTAAATTGTTGCCAGCAGCACAGTTAGTCACCAACGCTCTGGATAACATGAAAACAGCCCAACCAGCTCTGCTAGTGCAAGTAAAATGGTAAGAGTGAGGTTTTATCTCATTTGTGTCTAGCAAGCTATTCAGCGTTAGCCAGTTAACTTGGGTGCTTTACTGTCGTTGTGAGGTCAGAACGCTTGGATTGACCCTACTCRTCAGCCATACAGTGCTTGTTTACAAACAGTGGCGTTATACGAGCTCATGTTTTGGTTTCTGGTGGGTTAATACAGTTGAAACATTTGAGGCATTTATAAGTTATATTTTTCAAGAATCAATGGATATATAGTAGATGGGTCTTTCTATAACTGCCAGTGAAGATTTCCTGTGGGGGTCAAATTGTTAGTGCTGTTGATAAGTCATTGTATAATATTCTGCCAATTATTTTCTTAGCAAGGTGTTGCTAAAATAATGTTAGCGGGCTAGCTAGCTTGCTAAATGTATTAAGAGTCAGCACAAACGTAATTAGCTAAAACTGCCTGGTACCAGTGCTGGTGTAGGCCTAGATAAGCATGTTTGTGCAGCGGTATCTTATCAGAGAAGTATGAATATGTTGGCTAGCTAGCRGGCTACATGAAGTAAGAAAACATGTAATGTAACATCTAATTAGGGTCACCTGGAAACACTGACCAACACTTTGGWTCCTACCATGTCTTCTTCTCTGAGGTGTATTGTCAAACTACACTCATCAGGTGTATTGCTGCCCCCTACTGTACGGGGTTGTAAAAAATACCCCCAAAACAAATATGGTTTTGGATGAACAAATCATACTAATTACAAAAAATAAAATAAAAAATAAACAGTTTGACTAGTGCAATTTCTCACTTGCACTATAAACACAACAAAGTCCACCTTCTTCACTATTAGTGTGTTGGGATCCTTCTCTTGCATGGCTTCACTGCAGACTGTGGGACATCCACTACCTTCTCCTCTCTCTTCACTCCTTCAGCTATTTTCACTGCCTCCACATAGGACACCTGCTGGATAGACCAGATCCTAGCTACTGTGACATCCTTCATCCGTACATGGCACTCCGGGAACTTGGGAACGTGATTCCCATCACAATTACAACATGCTTTATCTGACATATTTATTCCTTCAGCAAACACTTGCAACGTGTCTGAACTTTTTACGATTGTAACATTGCAATGGCTTCTGTATATCTCACTTACCCAGGTTTCATAAGATGGGAGAATCACTTACCAAACTACAGTAAAACCTTCCATCTATCATTTGTTTTAATCAACGTGTGTCTACCTGAAATGTTATCCCTAAACCACAATAAGCTTTCTCCTTTTGCGCTGTTGACACACAATCAGCATCATACCGCTCTTGGTCACTCGAACCGATTCCACTTTACCCAATTCATCCTTCACCATCTTTGAGACTGCAAACAGGTCACCCAAAAAACATCCTTGCTGATAATTCCCACTCCAACCATAAACTGCTGTTCATTACCAACTTGAGCCTTTTTCACTCCACTGTTCACCATCGTCCACTCAGTCTCAACAACTGTACAGAGCCACTGTTCTTCACCATCGTCCACTCAGTCTCAACAACTGTGCGGGGGCACCGGTTAGTTGAGGTAATATGTACATGTAGGTAGAGTTAAAGTGACTATGCATAGATGATAACATCAGAGAGTAGCAGCAGTGTAAAAAGGTGGGTGGGTGGGTGGGGGGGGGGGGGCAATGCAAATAGTCTGGGTAGCCATTTGATTAGATGTTCAGGAGTCTTATGGCTTGGGGGTAGAAGCTGTTTAGAAGCGGTAGCAGGGAGAACAGACTATGACTAGGGTGGCTGGAGTCTTTGACAATTTTTAGTGCCTTCCTCTGACACAGCCTGGTATAGAGGTCCTGGATGGCAGGAAGCTTGGCCCCAGTGATGTACTGGGCCATTTGCACTACCCTCTGTAGTGCCTCGCGGTCAGAGGCCGAGCAGTTGCCATACCAGGCAGTGATGCAACCAGTCAGGATGRTATTGATGGTGCAGCTGTAGAACCTTTTGAAGATCTGAGGACCCATGCCAAATCTTTTCAGTCTCCTGAGGGGAAATAAGTTTTGTTGTGCCTTTTTCACAACTCTCTTGGTGTGCTTAGACCATGTGAGTTTGTTGGTGATGTGGTGACCTGCTCCACTACAGCCTCGTCGATGAGAATGGGGGCGTGCTCAGTCCTCTTTTTCCTGTAGTCCACAATCATCTCCTTAGTCTTGATCACGTTGAGGGAGAGGTTGTTGTACTTGCACCACACGGCCAGGTCTCTGACCTCCCTATAGGCTGTCTTGTCGTTGATCAGGCCTACCACTGTTGTGCCATCGGCAAATTTAATGATGGTGTTGGAGTCGTGCCTGGCTGTGCAGTCATGAGTGAACAGGGAGTACAAGAGGGGACTGAGCACGCATCCCTTAGGGGCCCCTGTGTTGAGGATCAGCGTGGCGGCCCGTCAGGAAGTCCAGGATCCAGTTGCAGAGGGAGGTGTTTAGTCCCAGGTTCCTTAGTTTTTTGATTAGCTTTGAGGGCATGATGGTGTTGAATGCTGAGCTGTAGTCAATGAATAGCATTTTGACATGGGTGTTCCTTTTGTCCAGGCGGGAAAGGGCAGTGTGGAGTGCAATAGAGATTGCATCATCTGTGGATCTGTTAGGGTGGTATGCAAATTGGAGTGGGTCTTGGGTTTCTGGGATAATGGTGTTGTGAGCCGTGACCAGCCTTTCAAAGCACTTCGTGGCTACAGACGTCAGTGCTACGGTTCGGTAGTCATTTAGGCAGGTTACCTTAGTGTTCTTGGGCACAGGGACTATGGTGGTCTGCTTAAAACATGTTGTTATTACAGACTCGGACAGGGAGAGGTTGAAAATATCAGTGAAGACACTTGCCGGTTGGTCAGCGCATGCTCGCAGTACACATCCTGGTAATCTGTCTGGCCCTACGGCCTTGTGAATGTTGACCTGTTTAAAAGTCTTACTCACATCGGTTGCGTAGGGCGTGATCACACAGTCTTCCGGAACAGCTGGTGCTCTCATGCATGTTTCAGTGTTATTTTCCATAGTTTAGCTCTTTTGTCACTGGGCATCTATCGACTGTGCTTCCCTTTGTAGTCTGTAATGGGTTGCAAGCCCTGCCACATCCAACGAGCGTCAGAGCCAGTGTAGTACGATTGGATCTTAGTCCTGTATTGCCACTTTGCCTGTTTGATGGTTCGTCGGAGGGCATAGCGGGATTTCTTATAAGCTTCCGTGTTAGTCCCACTCCTTGAAAGCGGCAGCTCTAGCCTTTAGCTCAGTGCGGATGTTGCCTGTAATTCATGGCTTCTGATTGGGATATGTACGTACGGTCACTGTGGGGAAGACGTCGTCGATGCACTTATTGATGAAGCCAATGACTGTTGTGGTGTACTCCTGAATGCCATCGGAGGAATCCAGGAACATATTCCAGTCTGTGCTGCAAAACAGTCCTGTAGCTTAGCATCTGCTTCATCTGACCACTTTCTTATTGATGGAGTCACTGGTGCTTCCTGCTTTAATTTTTGCTTGTAAGCAGGAATCAGGAGGATAAAATTATGGTCAGATTTGCCAAATGAAGGGGGGGAGAGCTTTGTATGCATCTCTGTGTGTGGAGTAAAGGTGGTCCAGAGTTYTTTTCCCTCTGGTTYCACATTTAACATGCTGKTAGAAATTTGMTAAGARGGATTTAAGTTTCCCTGCATTAAAGTCCCRGGCTACTAYGAKCACTGCCTCTGGGTGAGCGTTTTCCTGTTTGTTTATGGCGGAATACAGCTCATTCCATGCGGTCTTAGTGCCAGCCTCAGTCTGTGGTGGTATGTAAACAGCTARGAAAAATACAGATAAACTCTCTAGATAGATTGTGTGGTCTACAGCTTAACATGAGATACTCTACCTCAGGCGAGCAATAGCTCGAGGCTTCCTTAGATATCGTGCACCATCTGTTATTTACAAAATACATAGTCTGCCGTCCCTTGTCTTACCAGACGCTGCTGTTCTATCCTGCCGGTGCAGCGTATAACCATCCAGCTGTATGTTGATAATGTTGTCGTTTAGCCACGGCTCCGTGAATCATAAGATATTACAGTTTTGAATGTTCCGTTGGTAGTTTAGTCTTTGAAGTCATCAATGTTATTTTCCAAAGATTGCACGTTTGCTAGCAGAATGTAAGGAAGTGGGGGTTTATTCGATCACCTACAAATTCGCAGAAGGCAGCCTGCCCTTGGGCCCCTATTTCTCCGCCTTCTCTTCACGCAATTAACGGGGATTTGGGCCTGTTCTCGGGAAAGCAGTATATCATTCACCTCGGGCTCGTCGGACTCGTTAAAGGATAAAAAGGATTCTGCAAATCTGAGGTGAGTAATCGCAGTTCTGATGTCCAGAAGTTATTTTCGGTCATAAGAGACGGTAGCTACAACATTATGTACAAAATAAGTAAAAAAATAAGATGCAGAGAAACAWWTTTTTTTTTTTWAACACAATTGGTTGGGAATATGTAAAACGTGAGCCTTGCTCTCTGGCTCCATCTTAAAGACAGTTATGCCGTGCTCCACGTTGGATCCAACCTCCCTAAACAAATTGATGTTTGTAATGTGTTATTGTCTACTTGATTTCCAGTAGGGTCTCGTTAGTCTGTTTGGACACAGAGATACTTAGCTCATAAAGTGTAGAGAATTTTTCCTTGATGGATAGGCTATTGTACAACATACAGAGCTATTTTCCTTTTTTCAGGACATTTAGAATGACAACACATTATCGAGTAGCCTAGTGGGATTATTCACAAAATTATCTGGTTATGAAATGTCATGACTAAGACATTTTTAGTTTCCGTTTTTCACCTGAAATATTAAATGATTTATAGTCCTAGGTCTATGTTGTTGTTAAGTTAAGTTATGCGTCCTACAGTAGGTCTATGTTATTGTTAGGGGAAGTTGTGGGTCCTACAGTAGGTCTGTAGTTAGGTGAAGTTATGGGTCCTACAGTAGGTCTATGTTGTTGTTAGGTGAAGTTATGGGTCAATTTGGCATACACAAAGTGTACAAACACTCATTGTAAGGCTGATGGAAAAGCTAGCCAAAGAGCATTTTACTTGTTGAAGTATAATGCAGTTGACTTGCGGCAATAACACAAACATTATATTAAGCAGGAGATTCAAACGAGCCTTACAATTATAATCCAAAGTTGTAATATTCAGAACACATTGTGACCAGAACCTTCGTCCAAAACTAGCGGTTCCGCATTAGCGTTGTCGGGGTAGGTGCCTTGTCCCTCTTTGGCTTATTGGTGAAATCAGCTGTCAGACAATATCTTCTTTAAGTAAATCAATCAAACCTTTATTTAATGTAATTGCCGACAGAAGTTGACAACAGGAACATAACGCATGTTTCCGAGTAAGTTCTGCACCCCACCTAAGGGCACAGCTGATTTTATACATGTGATCACTCCCTAGTGGTCTGATTACCTACGTCAATGTATGTGTGTATCAATAAGCTGAGGTTACCTTATAAGGCAACCTAGTACAGTAGCTTCTCTGATTTTCTTAGAATTGTCCACTGTCACACAAGATCAAAATGTCAAAACCAGAGAGTGGTTACTTCTCTTTATCTAGTTTCGGTCTGACTCAGACCTAGCCTGCAAGCACTCTCTCACAACAGCCAGGGCTTAACCACAAATACTAATATAGATGCTTGTGCAACGTATAGTGGCAGAGTTTTTAGACACATAGCAACAGTATCGTATTATAAGGCCTGCAGCAAAACATATGGATCTTAAAGTCCCCTTAATCAATAATGGGGAGGGTCTTTGTGACCCACCCCCTACATTCCCCCCGCTGAGACTAATAAGTCTCACAGGTTCAATCATAATATTCTCCTCTGAAATCAAACAGAGTTGGCAAAACCCCAGGATCCATTTGATCCCAGCCTGCTAAAGGGAGAAACAACTCCTGAGGTTCCTGGAATGCTGCTGGGGTGAGTCTGACTATATTCCCATTCTTCCTGAGTCCTGGGAAGAACCTCATGAGTTGGATGGACAATGGGATTAAGAGAAACCAGAAATGTACCTGTCTCACCTTCAGCATGATTTGTATCAGCTTCCACCAACACCATCACTCCAGCATGTTCAAGAGCAGTTACAGTCATTCTCTTACAAATACAAACAGTAGCCAAAATCACCAATCCTCCTACAAGTACAGGAATAAACAATGAAAACAAAGTTAACATAACTTTCCCCATTACGGTTCCAAATTTAGCTTTAAACCAGTCACCAGTTTTGTCAAAGACAGATTTTTCTGATTTTGAGAGTTTTACTAAGATCAGCAATCATATCAATTATCGCAGTCATATTCTCAGAGGAGTCAGGGAGGAGCATAACACAATTTTCAGGATCAATAATACGTAGTACGTTACAGTGTCCTCCTTCCTTCGCCAAAAGATAATCTAAAGCCAACTCATGGCGGCTGACGACTGCTTTCAGATTTTCGACATCTAATGAGAGTTGGCTAAATCCTGGGATTGTTAAACTCATATGGGCCTGTAAAGAATAGGTTCAATTATTCACCCACTTTCCCAGGACAGCCACACCCCAGCAGGGTATGACTGACATACCAAGAATCTCACCCGGGCGTAGGACATGACCATAGACTTCCTAATTGTTTGGGATGAGTCGTTTGGCACGCTCCAGTTCCCCAGAGTTGGTTTTACCTGTCTCATTGAAAAGATGGGTGACTGGAATTCTTAACATATACATTTCTGTTCTCCCCAAATAATAACACCCCCCCCTCCCCCATCCAGGAGGTAAAGTGAGGTACCCCCTGTCATACCCACATCCATCCAAAAGGTGCTGCCATGCCTTCCTCCATCCTGGAAAAGTTTACACCTGTCACCTGTTGCATTACCCATATGCCAGATGTGTTCCCCTTCCCCTGTAATCCTATGTACGTCACTGCTTTCACGCATTTATTATTCTCCACATCCCCGTCCACAAAGGGAACGAGTAGGATTTGGAGAACAATAAATACCCTGCATGTGTGTTTCCATGGTTGCGATTTTCTTGTTTCACAACCATAGTGTGTGTATGATGGTGTCCTCGACATCTGATGACTCTTTGGGTTCTGTGGCTGAACCCTCTGTTGGTTCTTCTGGCCTTTGGTCTCGGCCCTCTGGCTATGGTCTTCCCCGTTTCTCCTCTGGCTCCTCCTCATCGGTGGATCTCAGCCTCTTTTGTTGCCATGGTCACCTGGAAGGGTCCCATCCATCTTGGCTGGTTCCATTTTCTCTTATGGACTTGCAGTTTGACCCAGTCTCCAACGTTTATGGGAAGCTCGTCAGGGTCTTCACCTGGGGGAACCTCGTTTGCTTTACTAGTGTGAGAGTGGAGAAAACTTACAACAGAGGTTAGTTCCTTCATGTACTCAAGATGGTCACACTGTGTCTCAGTTATTTCTATCTGTCGGTCAGTCATAGGTCTCACCCCTGGAGTATTCATTGGTCATCTTGTTAACATCTCATAAGGTGTACACCCAATACCTTTGTTAAGGCTGCTGCGCATTTTCATGAGGACAAGGGGCAAGCATTCCACCCAGCTCATTTTTGTGGAATGGCAGGCTTTTGCAAGCKCCCTTTGATCATCTAATTAACCCTCTCTGTAATCCCGTTACTCCACGGGTGATAGATGGACTCAAACTTCTGGTCAACAACACCCATCATTTTGGCCACTTGGGCAACCACATCTCCTATGAGATGGGTCCCATTGTCTGCAGACAAAACCTCAGGCACTCCCAACCTGAGTATAATTTCCCTGATTAGCAATTCTGCAACTGTTCACGCGTCGCAGTTGGTGGTGGGAAATGCTTCCACCCACCTGGTGGGAAATGCTTCCACCCACCTGGTGAACCTGTCAATTATCACCAGGCAGTATCTCTTTCTTTCTTTTCGCTCTATCATGTCTATGAAATCTATAGCAAGGTGGACAAAAGGTCCTTTTGGAGTGGGGAACTTCCCTGGTTGCAGTGGAGTTCCCATGTCTATGTTATATAATAAACACGTCGTGCAACAATAAATTAACTTTCTAAATATATATCTTTTTTCACGTGCTGATTCAAATTTTTGGCAAAACCATTGGGCCGAAATCTTCTCCACCATATCCCCCTTTGACGAATGGCTCACACCATGAGCCAATCGGCAAACAGTAGAGATCATGATTGATGGTTAACAGGGCATGCCAGACAAAAGATGTAGCCATAAGCCAGACCTATTAGTAAACCCTCTTGCTCTCCAAACCCCACTAGCATATGCTGAGTCTGAGTAGACAGTAAGGGCCTTCCCCCAATTCACAAGCTTAAAAGCACATACCCTACAGGCACCAGGTTCACGGGTGTGACTGATGTGACTGTGGGGGAGCTGCAGGCTGTGGTTGTGGTGAGCCTGTAGAAACAACTTTGAGCAGCCATCATATTGTGAGTTAAACCACCACTTCCTGTCTCGATCTGTGCAAGCTGGGCCTTCTTCAGTGCAGTGTCCTCCTTTTCTTGCTCTCTGAATAGGTCACACATTGTACTTTTCTTTTGCTTCTGTAGTAGATTGTGTTTTCTACAGGCGGCCATATGTCTAGGATCTTCCAGTCTGTTCCTTTTTGTGGAGTGAGTTGACGTGGCGAGGGAAAACTCGCTCCAGGAACTGTGCATTKTTTTTTCATCCAATTCTATTGTTCTCATGCCGCTTTTTGCTGCTGTTGTGTCTTCCACCGCCTTCYTCTGAGTCCCCTTGAGGATAATTGTGGTTGCATCTCCATTTTCTTCTGTCCATGGTATGAGAGGGTAGATTTGTGTATAGTCACCCGGGGGTCCTCTGGGTTGATTTTCATAGGGCGGCAAATAATTGTCAAATAATTTAACAGACGTCATTTGTTGTACAACTTCTTGGCCCTGCTCTGGGCATCACCTTTTAACTCAAATAAACAGTGGATTTCTGCTGTTGTGGGCCTTTAACCATCTGTCTGACTTTGTTGTTCACACAGGAGAGAGATGTGACTATCGTGGATCCTCTGGGGAGCCTCAACAACATAATGATGCTGACGAGGCAGAGAAGAGTCTCTCCACATCAGAACACCTAAAGAAACACCAGCGGAGACCCACAGGAAAGAAACCTCATTGCTGCTCTGACTGTGGGAAACATTGCAAATATTCATCAGACCTTAAAATAGACCAGCGTGTACACACAGGAGAGAAATCTCACGACTGTTCAGATTGTTCAACATCACAGATTTTGAAGCTGCACCAGAGAACAGGAGAGAAATCTCATAGTTGTAATCAATGTGGGAAGAGTTACTTAAGGTTAAAATCACTAAAAGTACACATGAGAATTCACACTGGAGAGAAACCTTATAGCTGTGATCAATGTGGAAAGAGTTTTGTTCAATCTAGCGATCTGACAGTACACCAGAGAACACACACTGGAGAGAAACCTTTTAGCTGTGATCAATGTGGGAAGAGTTTTATTGCATCTAGCAATCTGACTATACACCAGCGGACACACACAGGGAGAGAAGCCTTATAGCTGTATCATGTGGGAAGAGTTTTATTACATCTAGCCAGCTGACTTCACACCAGCGAGTACACACAGGAGAGAAATTTTACCACTGTTCAAATTGTTGGAAAAGCTTTTCAAACATCACAGACGTTGAAGCTGGGCACCAGAAACACACACAGGTGAGAACCTTACAGCTGTGATCAGTGCTGGGAAGAGTTTTATTACATCTGCAAATACTGACTATACACAGCGGACACACACAGGAGAGAAACCTTATAGCTGTAATGAATGTGGGAAGAATTTTAATACATCTAGCCATCTAACTACACACCAGAGAGTACACACAGGAGACAAACCATATAGCTGTGATGAATGTGAGAGGAGTTATACTGCATCTAGCCATCTGACCAGACACCAGCGAGTACACACAGGAGAGAAACCTTATAGTTGTGATCAATGTGGGAAGAGTTTTACTACATCTAGTGATCTGAAGGTACACAAGAGAACACACACAGGAGAGAAACCTTATAGCTGTGATCAGTGTGAAAAGAGATACTCTCGTAAAAGATTTCTGATCAAACATCAGAAAATACATACATGAAGGAGTTATTTGGTGAGATCAATGAAATAACAATTTAGAATGTTTTTAACATTGTATTTGGAGTTTTTTAAGGAATTTCACAATGTAGAACCCTAAACGTTTGCCCCATTCAATATATTTCAGCATGATAGGGATATTAGCCTAGGGAAAAATCCAGGCTCTGAAATGGAAGAGTACTATTTGTGATTTAACAAAAAGTGAGTTACACTTATCACGTTGGTGACCCACTTGAATCAAAATGGAACACTTCAAAATGTAGCTAGCTGTTTACCACGTTGGTGACCCACTTGAATCAAAATGCAACTCTTCAAAATGTAGCTAGCTGTTATCTACAAATTGTCCTCTAACCAGTGATGTACACATTATTCCCAGATTCCGTGTCGTTTTTGAGCTGTTACTTTTAACAGGGTGTGCAACCTCATCTCCCTCTCGCACAATTGATTTGAACATGATATCGATTAGTGATGACAAATAAGTGTTGCGTTCCATTGTTTAGCGACACCTAAATTGAAATGCATCACTCCAAAATGTAGCTGACTGTCATGTTTTATTATTCCATGCATCACCATTAAGTGAATTGTTGCCAACTCAAAATTAACAAAGGGGTGTACATTTGGTTTTGATATTTCATATTTACAATTCATGTAACATTTAGTAATCATCATTATTTATGCAACCAACTGATAATTTTCAGGTATAATTATATTGACATTGTTGCCCTGCTTTTATAATATCAGGGTTAATTCTCACACGTGCCAACCCAAATGTACTAGAGCATGACATTGGGGACTAGGCCCTGATCCAACAACATGCCTACCGAGTGAACCCTGAAAAGAGAGAACTCCGCAGTGAGGTGGAAAGTTACTACGGATATTGCAGGAGTTTCCTCTTGAAATCAGACATGTCCGTGACCAGCTCAGGTGAAACACCTCCCACTAACGAGATGAACAAGAACAGCACAAGTTTAAAACAGCATACTTGATAACGAGGTGACACCAATCAGTGCCCCTACGTTGTGAACGAGCTATACGTGCTAAAGTCCAACCTCAAAACATAAATGCAAAACCAAAGCCTGTAAACACCTGGCTGACAACAATAAAAAAATATATATTTAAAAAACATGTAACTTCTAAATTTATTTTTCTACAATGTAATGGCTTGCTTCTAAACTCCAATCCCCTTGAAACGACCCAAACAAAACTCATCTCCAATACAAGAAAAAGTGAGTCAAAATCAATTGGCATCCATGGTAACGCACTGGCTAAACGCAAAACACAAACTCTTTTGAACTGCCCACCCTTGAGACAATCAGCAACCAGTTGTCCTTA
>NW_019957588.1:407766-410059 GCF_002910315.2 Salvelinus sp. IW2-2015
ACAGTCAATCATGCCAGCCTCTTTTTGAAAGGCCTTTACTTATGACTTAAACAGATTCATTTTCTACCCAGCTTATTAATTAATGCTGTGGGGTAAATCAGGTGTTTCTTGGTGGGCTTAAACAAATCTACTGTGAAACAAAAATGTACACTCTACACACATGTTTATTGACTTAAAAAAAGACCACAGTAACATGACAGATATAGTAGAGATGATACAAAAATCTACAACTCAGAAGTATTATTAAAAATGTGTAAGAAATTGAAATACATAATATATGTACCCCATCTCAATTTTCACAAGAGACATATTACATGGTTTATTCAAAAACCCTAGAGACAAACTACAAATTAACACTCTAGCTCAGCAGATGTACCCGGGYAGGAAATCCTACTTCATGGAGAGCTATGACGACGCTACCAAAGCGCAATTTTCTTATTTAATCGTGGATTTAAAAAGCAAATACTCCAGAACACCTGTCTTCTGTATATGCCTAGTTTTGTATATAAAAACATCAGTGACTCTTTGCTTTGAGGTCATGTATGTCAATTTGTTGCTCTCTTTGCCTTTATASATCTCTTTGACCTACTGTAAACTCCCTCGGTTGTTAACATCTACAATAATAATTAGACGTACGAGTCAGAGTTATCATACCCAGTGTCAGGGTTAGCTAACTCTGGAAATTCCTTTGGTCTGTACAGAGTTAGGTAAATCAGCTCTTTGCCCCTTACACCTTACATGGGTCATAATCTCCAAGCTGCTCTAAACGTTGATGTTTTGGTGTCTCTAGGTTAATCTCTAGACTGTTGAATGAGGCCTGTTACAACTTTCTTACAAAACCTTTAAAGGGAGTTTGTGAAACCATTCAGTCATGGATGTATTTAACACGTATTGCATGTTACAGAAGACTCCTGTTGTACTTTGAATCGCCACTCATCCCTGTTACATCTTGATGTGATGGTTCTCTAAGTATGTACATGTTTATAATGCACATAGTGTGAATATTGTTTTCCATAAAGTTATTAACCCCCTAAACCGAAATATGAAATTACCTTTAGGATCTTTCTTACCCCTTATCACTTTGGGGTTCTAATCTCCCTCTTTCAAAATCCCCACTGTGACCAAATCTCTAACATTCCTGATCCTTCCCATATATTTTAACTCTAAACCTCCCACAATAACTATTGTCTATTGTTAGTCTCAGTGACCTTACTGACAATATCAACGTTTTATACATATCTAAATACAATGTTAGATACAGTTTTCATGTCTTTCATTATGCAGACATTTGTTTATTAGATTATATTTCTCATTAAGAATACTGTTGTTTTAATTCTATATGGGTCCTGCATTGCCTTGATCCCGTGTTCTCTTATYGGTCATTGCTTTAAATTACAATATATCAATTATGTTCTCGGATCAATTACTTAYAAGGGCTTGTGGTCCCACCCCTCCCGTCTGTTCCCAGGTCCATATTTGGGAGCCCCTATACATTCAGGATGTAAGGCTTACTAGTTATGTCAAATGTTAGGAAGACCTGTTGGTCGTGACAAAAACAAAACATAAAAATTACATTTGGCTCCATCTTTTCACATACTGTTTATATGGGTCTTTTTAATTTAGCCTGTTGCATGGCTCCAGCCACTTGGAGGCTCGGTGCATATACAAAGAAAAAGTACCCAATTCAACCATTGGTGGATGGTAACTAAAATAATGACAATGCATGTAGTCATGTTAAGGTTTTCATTGTTTTCTTGTCAGAGTTTTATGGTTTTGCATATGACTGTGCATTATAGGATGTCGTAATAGGGTTGAGGATCAGATCAAGCCTATTGGTATTCTTGATCAATTYTTGATCCCAAAAAGACACACACCTGTTATGGGATTAATTCCACATCTGTTTACATTGCTCGGTAGTGTATTAGTCTGGTATGAGACACGATAAATGATACAGTTTAAGTAAAGTACAAAATAAACAGCATTATCCTAAATTGAGAGCTGAATAAAATACGTTGACATTTCTGGGTATGTCTCGCATGTAACATAATATATAATAACATAATATAACATAATAACGTAACATAATACAAATCTGTCAAACAAATGTATTTCTGAAAACCCCTTTTTGCATCTTCAATAGTTGTCACAATGTATTTTACAGATACCCTGGCTATAAAATCTAAGACCTATCAATGCATATGCCTCAGCACAGCCTCTTGGAAACATGCCCTAGAAGTCATAAACCTAGGAACAAAATTATAGAGGTATCATGCTCTGAGTGGACATTTAAGAG
>NW_019957588.1:410487-411798 GCF_002910315.2 Salvelinus sp. IW2-2015
CAGCTGCACACTATGTAACACATTATATCGATAATTGCCTAAAATTGTATGTCATTGTCTTTCATAAATGTTGCAATACCGGATGTTGAAACATTGTTAAATATTTGCTACTTTGGTATACATTGAGTGAAAGGGTATACATTAAGAGAGAGAGAGAGTAATATTACACACTTAAATAATAGATCATCATTCACACACACACAGCCCTGTCTTCATAGTTGTTCATAGTTTATTATCATAGTTTGATCATAGTTTTGTCATAGCTTCTAATTATCGTTTCTAATCACAGATTGAATATAGTTGGCCATGGTTTCTAATCATACTTTCTAATCATACTTTCTAGTCTGAGAGGTCTGATTTAATAAGCGGGTAAAGTAGACCCTAAGAGGGCAGAAGCTATTGTTTACAAACAGTATGAATAAAAACAATGGTTCATTGTATAAATAGCCTTCATTTAAAAAAAAAAAAACATACATGTAAATTCCTAGAATTAATACCTATCATTCATAAATAATATATATCTATATACAAACATCAACTTGAATATTCAACTCCCCTTCAAAAAGTTCCATGAGGAAGGAAGGATTCACCGATTATCTTTTGATCTGTTCTGGGCTGATGGCTGGTGTTTGGAGTTAAGGCCGTTAGTACAAAAGGCTGTTAGTACAAAACCGTGGAATAGCATCTGTTTCATCTGCTCCTCCGAAGTCGTTCAGAGTCCCTAATGCTGCATGTACCCCTGTTTGTTGGCTGTCTGGGTATCATACAGACGTTAGATAATGTTAACATGTATTTATAATAATAGATACATTTTAACTTATAAGAATACGTGCATTTAACATATTACCTAAAAAATCATTGGCCCCCCGTTTAAAAAACCATATCACGCCGGTTTAATATTACAATAATATCAATAATATTCAAACAATTCCCCGACTCCAAATCTAATATATTATTTTCACTAACTCACCTTCAGAAAGCTCCATTAGGACGGATTCACGGGGGGTCTTTTAGCTGTTTTGGGCCGATAACTCTTCTGGGCTGTTGGCCTTGTCTGGAGTTAGGGTAAGGCCGTTAGTACAAAATCGTAGAATAGCATCTGTGTCATCTGCACAGGCCCATTTTCCCAGAAAAGCATTCCTCCGCGACAGACCCGGGGCGAGAGAAAAACGAGAGATTCCCGTTCATTAAGGGGTGAGATATAGCATTAATCCCCCTTTAATTCTAAATCTTTAGTACATACAGTTTAAAACATGTTATAATTAATTAAACATTTTTACTATTCCTTTCTTACAGATAAAGGGCCTGGTT
>NW_019957588.1:411823-420438 GCF_002910315.2 Salvelinus sp. IW2-2015
TTCGAGGGTTGACATCCTGCCGTTTCCAATCCCACCCCGTCGGTCAAGACAACCTCTCTTGTTCGCAGGAATAATCCACACCCAAGGCTCGCGTGGCTTTTCCAGGCACTCTGGATTCACATCCAGACAGGGCTTTGGAAACATACGAAACTAGAAGATTTTTTTTTCATCTCTACTATATTGTCATGTTACTGTGGTCGTTTTTTAGTTCCAATAAACATGTGTGTAGAGTGTACACGTTTTTCTCACAGTAGATTTGTTTAAGCGCACAAGAAACACCTGATGTACCCCACCCAGCATAATTAATATGCTGGGTAGAAAATGAATCTGATGTAAGTCATAAGTAAAGGCCTTTCAAAAAGAGCTGGCATGATGACTGTGACAGCCCCCCACCCTGGAGAGCAGGCCCTCCTTTGATCCCCAACCTAGGAAAATCACCTGTTGTTTGGGTATCGTTATGTATAATGCCCTCCTATTGTTGAATTGTTTAGATAAGAAAACATATTTTCAAAACAAACCCTGCAGACACACACACCACACACAACACACAACACACAACAACACACCACCACCACACACACACACACACACAGGATAGATCAAATGCCTACAAACTATGCTGTAACATATACAGAGCACTATCTTGTTAAATAAACACCAACTAAAGCGTGAACAGGTTCAAAGGAAATAGCATGCACTAATATGCATAAATTAACACTAAGGCGCTGAAGACAGGAACAGGAATGCCCATATAGCGGCCAAAACACGGGATAACTCCCCGCCAGGATGTCCTGACCGGATGCCCAAAATATGGGGCATGCACCACGTCATCCAAACATAGGGTCATAAATCAAACGTTTGACGTGTGCCGGGTCCTACTTTATTCTCTCTGCGGCGTTGCCGGCAAGGTATATTTAATTTAAAAATGGAAAAAAGATTGGAAAGATATTGCATATATACAAAAAAAAATACAAAAAAAAATACCATTTACAAACAAACACGTCTTAAATGCTACTCCATCTGGATTAACAAGATGACTCTTTTAAAAAACAATTGGAATTTAGCAAAATCTGAAATTATTGTAGTATTCCGATTCCCATGGATGAAGACAAACTGTTTCCACCAGCGTACATAAGAAGCCACTAATAAATACATAGTTCGAGTCCATTTCAGAATACAAAAAAACTGTTCCGACAGCAAGATCCGTTATTTTAAGTTGATGTGTCATCATATGGACAGAGCGTAACGTTATTGACTATAACTACTGTTCCCGAAGGAGGGAAACTAGTTACAACATACTATCAAAATTCTACGCCTCGCTGGAAGCCCCGCATTCCACAGGTGATTGAGAGTGAGGCTTGGATTTATTCCTTAATATTCCAATACCGCTCTTCACCGACCCAGGAAAGCGGGGGACAAACAGCCGTGTTTGTACCTCGTTCCTCCTTTAGGAAGTGTAATTATATCAAAGGTACACTCCCTTTCAGTCAAGTAAAACTTCGGTTTACAAACATACTTGGGGAAATAAAATCATTCCCCAACCGACCCAAACGGATACCTAAATGAACAGCCCCTGGCAGACCACCCAAGACCGACCCTACAAGATGTGTCAGTTTTTGTCAATTTATTGCATTGTCTTTTGTTTGAAAACACTCCGTCAATGTTGAGTTAAGACGCACACCTGATTACCATTTAGGAAAGTTTGGGGATTTAATCTATCTGGCGGCACACAAATGTAGGCTCTATAAATTGCCCATTTGGGTGCTGATAGTATTTTCTCATGGTCTTAACGCTGACCACTAATGAGTTGTAAGCTTCTCGAAAGTAACTTTTCTTCACCTCCAAACAGCAAGTACAACAAGTTCTAATCAAAATCAATTGCGAATGACAATAGTTCCTCAAAGTATTTTAGTTAAAGATTTCCCAGCTCTCGCCCTTGCGAAACCACTCAGCACAAAAAGGGAAAAATGTAATGCGCTGTCCTGTGGAAATGTCAATAAAATACCCTGATTACTTTTGTATTCTGTGCCCAAATTAGCTGACAGCTGTGTCTGTCAGAACTCACTGGGAGCAGGGAAACTGAGGGCCTAGAATATTTTTATACAATGTTGCAAGCTTGCATATACGAGTTTCCCTGACCCAGTTGCATAATTAATACAGTGTTTGCAATTTGTGGTAGACAGGCCATGTGCAGCCAAGGTGAATTTCTAGCGATATTTATGTTTATCAGGATATTTTCTACCTGCAGAATGCAATGTTTTTATTGTTGGCTTTATGGTAGGCCAATTTTTTTACCATAGTTGGCAATACAAGTTACTTGTAGATTTGTATTAATTTTCATTTTAGAAGAATGTGATTAATTTCCACAAGGACAATAATTGAGAATACTATTATAAATTAAATGTGCATCTGAAAAATCATAACTGGCACACAGATTGTAGAAATGGGTCAGATAAATTGGCACTCCAACTGGACAAAGGTTGCTGACTGCTGGTGTAGGTCACAGTACTAGTCTATTAGTCGTATCTATCTGTAGTTTATTAGTCTATTACTGAAAACTTCAGGAGCAGAACGGCAGAATTTACGAAGCATCAGTAGCGGAGGGGAGGGGGGCTCCCTCTGGTCAGTGATGTGACGACCAGGCTCCCTCTAGTTATGACTTCGAGTCTATAGTTGTAGGTTCTTAGACTTATTATAATCAACGAGAATGCTTAAAACCTTCTCAAAGTTGGCTGCCTGACGGATTTGTAAAAGAATTGTTTGTCATGAAAAAACACGTATTTATTATCATTTAAATTGTACCTTTATTTACTACGGCAAGTCAGTTTAAGAACAAAATTCTTATTTACAATGACTGCTACCACCGACGACCGCTGAGGCCAAATTGTAGTGCCGCCCTATGGGACTCCCCAATCACGGTTTGTTTCCGGTTGTGATACAGCCTGGACTTTGATCTCAGTGGTGTTTGTGTGAATGGCGCCTCAACACTCGATTGCCAGGTGCCGCCTGCGTGCCACCTGGCAGCCCCAAAAATTATTATTTCTCTAGTTGCTCTTTGCCCAACGTATATAAATACATCTTGGTCAACCAAGAGTCATCTGTTCTTTCTACCAATCGCCCCCAGTGTTGTCTATAAAATCAAAGTGAGTACGTTACTGAAACTTGTCTGATGCTTTACCTTCTGGCACCAGTGGTGGGACGATAGCGTTCCCGTCCCACCTCGACCAACAGCGCAAGTAAAAGGTGTGAGCAGGGCGCCAAATCAGAAAACAACAGAAATATCCATGAATTTTAATATACTTCCGTCAAACATTCAAGTATTATACACAACATTTTAAAGAATAACCCTCTCTTGATAAATCAACCACCCATAGTGTCCGATTTCAAAAAGGCTACCGTGAAAAGCACAGCAATCTGATTATGTTAGAGTTAGCGCCTAGTCCACTAGAATACCCATACGAGCCCATTTTCCAGCTCAAGGAGAGAGCTCACAAAATGTCAGAAATAGCGATTAAATGAATCACTAACTTTGCATGATCTTCATCAGATGGCACTCGACAGGACTTCGATGTTAAAAAATAAAATGTGTGTATATTGTTCGATAATGATGTTCACTCTTTTATGCTCCCGAAAAACCTCAGTTGAAATTGTGCGCGTTATGTACAGTAATCATTGTCCCTGAAACAAACATCCGGTGAAATTGTCAGAGAGCCACTAGTCAAATACATGAAATACTCATCATAAACATTGATGAAAAGAGATACAAGTTTATACATAAGATTAAAGATAAACGTCTTGTTAATCCAGCCGCTGTCGTCAGATTTTTCAAAAAGGGCTTTTACGACGAAAAGGCACACCATCGTAGTTTGTTTATTCATGCTGACCAGACCGGACACGTCTCTGCTTCACTTGTTGTAATCCCCAACTGATGGCTCAGTCTGCGACGCAAAATAAATTTAGCAATCCATGTTATTCAATACTTGCGCCAACGTACGTCTGCCGACGCAAGTGGCTAAAATAGCAAACTCATTCCCTATTTCTGACGGCACGATCGCCACTCCGACCAGCTCCTGCCTCTCCATCTCCTCATCTGGGTTTATAGAAGCAGGTACCCACTGTAGCAATCTCGCTCATTGGTTTTAGTACCATTCCGTGTGGTGATTGAAAGATGACAAACTGTTTTTGCAGTAGCTCGGGTAACTTACAATGGAAAGTTTAGATGCGATCACCCATATAAGTTAAAGCGATGAAAAGGCCATTTGGAAGTGAGGAGATGATCTAGAGACGATTCGGGTTGGCCGTTATGTGGATTATCGGAGTGGATGTCCTTGTGCATATTTTCAGGTAAAATTAACAACTCAATGTTTATTTCCCAGGGACAAAATAGTAGCCTAGCAACAGCAAGGCTAGCTAATAGACAAATAACTTTAGCTAGCAATAGCAAGCTAACTAGCTAAATTCCATACATTTAATGCTTTTCGGACCTGTCCCCAAATGTAATGTCATTGTTCAGAGTTTGTTTTGATATTTTAAAACCTGTGTGTCAGTTGATCGCGTTTGCGAGATGTGGGGCGGAAAAAATGTATGCACGATAGCGCACGATGGCGCACACGCCAAGCCGGTCTGGGTTCCGTGTAGGTCAGCGCCTAGCCACAGAAAAACCATACACCATTTTCCAACCAAGAGAGGTTGTCACAAAAGTCAGAAATAGCAGTTTAAAATATAATCACTTACCTCTTGATGATCTTCATCTGGTCGGTCACTCCCACGATCTCCATGTAGGACAATTAAGATGTTAGTTTGTCGTCGATAATCCCTCTTTTCATGTCCAAACTAAAGGTTTATGTCCAAAAATCGCTCTCTTAGTTTTGATTGGTGCGTTTAGTTCAGTAATCAAAAAGGCACAATGCGCGCTCCAACATACAGACTCTTGAATGTCTCAAAAGGTACAATAAAAGTTTGTAGAAACATTGTCAAATTTGATCGTTTTAAAAATCTCTAATCCTCATGAGTTGTTTTATTCATAAATAATAAATCATATTTAAACCGGACAAAAGCTTAGTTAATAGAAAAGGTAAACAAGAAATGCGCGCTCCCGATCACGCGCGGGCTCATGGCTGGGAAATTCCGCTGTCCACTGAAAGTGCTGTATTCTCCTAATTTTTCAGGAGTAAAAGCCGAAACAATGGCCTAAAGACTGGCCACATGATAGTGAACGAAGCCATAGAGTCGTTGACTGGGTCCTAAAGTCTGTTAGAACTCATGAGTGTGATAGGCTTTCAATGGGAAAAACAGCTCTATTCAATGAAATAATAGTACTTCCTGGATGATTTTCCTTCAGGTTTTGCCTGGCACAGTATCAGGTTCTGTTTATACTCACAGACAATTATTTTACAGTTTCGGAAACTATTAGAGTGTTTTCTATCCAAATCTACTGATTATTGCATATCCTAGCTTCTCGGCACTGAGTAGTAGGCAGATTTAATTTGGGGCACACTTTTCATCCCAAAATTGCCGAATGCTGGCCCCCTACCCTAGTGAAGTTAAAACAAAGGTTTCAAACCAATATAATGAATGTATCTGAATCTAGGTTATGTCTTGCCTTTAATGTATAAGGCATGAAAAGAAATTGGCTGAATATTATAGAATGACTTATCAAACAGCTCTAATAATTTGCCTCCACAGGAAATCTGTCCTGGCAATCTAGGAATGTACTATATAGCTAGAAACATGGTGAAAACTATCATTATGACATCCCACGATGAATGTATCATTATCTATCTAACTGCGTTACTATTATTATGAATCAGTAATACCTGATCTTTCAATTAGGATATAGGCAACGTGCCTGTAAACTAAGTCTAACCTGAATTCCAACGACCGTAGTTTCACACATTTAAAAAAAAAAAAATAATTTACAATCATCTCCCGCCGCCGACAACTGGCCCATGTCGCGCCCCTTGTACTCATCCATAGATCTATAAGCTGTCAAATCAGGTGTAATGGTGCACTTCATGAACTGCAACCTAGGGTACACACTGCAGCCATACGGAGCCTTATAACTGTTACGCCAAGATGTCTGAACTTCTTGACTAGGTCTCACTAGGTGTTGGTTACCGGTTCTACGAATAGCCGTTCTCTAGTGAATTTGGAGAGTGGTTACACTTCTCCTTCCCCCATCCCTCAAGCTGTTTACCAAACCAAGCTCTGGCGGCAGCCATTTTGTTGCTGTTTTAAAAAAAACACACAACCCCAGCAATCTGCAGTTAAACAATAACAAATCTGTCATTCCAGAAATGTAAGGAAATGTAACTTACAGACAGACAGACCTATGGATTGCCAAGAATTGACTGACCATCCATTGATTTCAAATCATAATATAGTTTTTAACTTATAGTGAGTGAGCTATACAGTATTGATTTACATTGTTTCTAAACATTAGTGTAAAATAAAAGCCTTATTTGGGATCTGATGGGCTACAACAGTTGAACTAAGCTCATGAAGCATGTTGTATATATTTTCAAGAATCAATGGCTATAAATAAATAATTTAAAATGTCACAATGATTGACCTGTCCAGCAAGTGCAGGATTTCCGGCTTTAACACCAAACATCAGCTTCATCAACTGCAGAGTTTGTGCCTCTGTTTTTTAAGACAGTACTTACTAGTGTTTAATCAGGGAACGGTTTCTCAAAACCATCTTACCGGCAAAGTTCACCGTTAGACCATGGATGCCTTAGATGCGTTTGGGAAACAGGCCCAGATATCCAGTTTCCTCCTCTTCTTCCTCCTCCTTTTTCGATATATAACAAAGTCATCTCCCCTCCTCTCTTTCACTCAGTTAGACTGCATTCCTCCTCTCCTTTTACTGTGCCAACCTCTACTCACACTCTTTCACTGTGAACCGCGTCTTTTTTCTTTATCCACAGATAATGGCCTCACCCTCTACGTCTGTTTTATTGTGATATCCTCCTGTTCTTTAGCAGGAGAGAGTTAGCTTAGTGACTGCAATGTCGGGGACGTTAGCTAGCGCCTAAGCTACACTTAACCAGCACCGGCTAGCCTGAACTAATCAACATTTAACAGAACCACCGTAAAATGAAATAAAATCGTGATAAAACTAAACTAGACGACGAACTGGGTTTAAAACACATGTTGCTAATAAACACGAAAACGTCTAAAGAGCTTTATTAGGTTCTGCTAATTATTGTCTAGCAACTACCAGAGTGGATCTGCATGAACTGTTCTGCTGTTGAAAAGAAAAGCGGTTCTGTCCACTAGATTATACGTCACACCAAAAGCATTGCCTCATGAAGTCTCATACGCCATCTGCCTTGACTGAGTGCTGGTAACGCAGTTGAGTAAATAGCTTGTTATTACGTTTCTATACAGACAAAAGTATAAGTAGGGTGAGGAAATCAGGACGTCACTAGGCCTATTACATGATATGTTCATTAGTCCCCCAACCCTAAATAAATCAATATCAGTCAAGATATTTTACTGTGATATTATTTTTTCGTCAACGTTCCATTCCAATCTCTCTCACACACACACACACACACACACACACACACACACAGGATAGATCAAATGCCTACACATGCTTTAACATATACAGATGCACTATCTTGTTAAATAAACACCAACTAAAGCGTGACAGGTTCAAAGGAATAGATGCACTATATGCATAAATTAACACTAAGGCGCGAGAACAGGAACAGGATGCCCATATATGGGCATAACCACGTGATAACTCCCCGCCAGGATGTCCTGACCGGATGCCCAAATATGGGCATGCACACGTCATCCAAACATAGGGTCATAAATCAAACGTTTGACGTGTGCCGTCTACTTTATTCTCTCTGGCGGGTTGCCGGAAGGTATATTTAATTTAAAAATGGAAAAAGATTGAAATATATTGCAATATATACAAAAAAAAATACAAAAAAAAATACCATTTACAACAAACACGTCTTAATGCTACTCCATCTTGGATTACAAGATGACTCTGTTAAAAACAATTGGATTTAGCAAAATCTGAAATTATTTAGTATTTCTGTGCCCATGAAAACTGTTTCCCCAGCGTAACATAAGAAGCCACTTAATAATACATAGTTCGAGTCCATTTCAGAATACAAAAAAACTGTCCGACAGCAAGATCCTTTATTTAAGTTGATGTTCATCATATGACAAGCGTAACGTTATGACTATAACTACTGTTCCCTGAAGGAGGGAAACTAGGTACAACATACTATCAAATCTACGCCTCGCTGGAAGCCCCGCATTCCACAGGTGATGAGAGTGAGGCTTGGATTTATTCCTTAATATTAATACCGCTCTTCACCGACCCAGGAAAGGGCGGGGACAAACAGGTGTTGTACCTCGTTTCCCTCCTTTAGGGAAGTGTAATTATAATCAAAGTTACACTCCCTTTCAGTCAGTAAACTTCGGTACAACATACTATGGGGAAATAAAATCATTCCCCAACCGACCCAAACGGATACTAAATGAAACAGCCCCTGGCAGACCACCCAGACCTGACCCTACAAGATGTGTCAGTTTTGTCAATTTATTCATTGTCTTTTGTTTGAAACACTCCTGTCAATGTTGAGTAA
>NW_019957588.1:420463-438220 GCF_002910315.2 Salvelinus sp. IW2-2015
GAGTGGACAGTTAAGGAGCACATGTTGCCCCTTGATGTTTTTCTAGATGTTCCAACTTTCGTAGATGACCCTCAGGGTTCATATAACAACCAGGGTTTGCTGTGAGTGGCATAAGATTCAACACTCAGGAGTCAACTGTCCTTCTTTTGTCTGTTTCATGCCTGAGAGTGAGTGAGTGAGTGAGTGAGTGAAGTGACGGTGATGAGTTTGAGTGAGTGAGTGAGTGAGTGAGTGAGTGAGGAGTGAGTGGAGTGAGTGACGTATGATAGTGTGAGGTGGAGTGAGTGAGTTGAGAGAGAGAGAGAGAGGAGAGAGAGAGAGAGAGAGAGAGAGAGAAGAGAGAGATGAGAGAGACGAGGAGAAGAGAGAGAGAGAGAAAGAGAGAGAGAGAGAGAGAAGAGAAATGATGAGAGATGAGAGCAGAGAGAGAGAGAAGAGCTGAGACAGAAGAGATGAGAAGAAGAAGAGAGAGAGAGATGAGAGCAGAGAGAGAGAATAATTACCTTAAAGTTATCACAGCTGCACCACTTATGTAACACATTATATCGATAAATTGCGCTAAAATGTATGTCATTGTCTTCATAAATGTGCAATACCGGATGTTGAAACATTTGTTAAATATTTTGCTACTTTGGTATACATTGACTAGTGAAAGGGAGACATAGAGAGAAGAGAAGTAATATTACACACTGTAAATAATAGCATCATCATTCACACACACACAGCCCTGTCTTCATAGTTGCTTCATAGTTTAATTATCATAGTTTGATCAGGAGTTTGGTCATAGCTTCTAATTATCGTTTCAATCACAGATTGGAATATAAGTTGGCCATGGTTTCTATCATACTTTCTAATCATACTTTCTAGTCGAGAGGTCGATTAATAAGCGGGTAAGTAGACCCTAGAGGGCGAGAAGCTAATTGTTTACAAACAGTAGTGAAATAAAAACAATGGTTCATTGTATAAATTAGCCTTCATTTAAAAAAAAAAAAAACATACATGTAAAATTCCTAAATTAATACCTATCATTCATAAATAATATAATTATCTAATATACAAAACATCAACTTGAATATTCAACTTCCCCTTCAAAAAAGTTTCAATGAGGAAGGAAGGATTCACCGATATCTTTTTGATCTGTTCTGGGCTGATGCTGGGTGTTTGGAGTTAAGGCCGTTAGTACAAAAGGCTGTTAGTACAAAACCGTGGAATAGCATCTGTTTTCATCCTGCTCCTCGAAGGTCGTTCAGAGTTGCCCTAATGCTGCATGTACCCCTGTTTGTTGAGCTGTCTGGTATTCATACAGACGTTTAGATATGTTTAACAATGTATTTATAAGAATAGATACCATATTAACTTATAAGAATACGTGATTTAACATATTACCTAAAAAATCATTGGCCCCCCGTTTTAAAAAACCATATCACGCCGGCGTTTAATAGTACAATAATTCAATTAATATTCAAACAATTCCCCGACTTCCAAATCTAAGATATTATTTCACAAGCTTCACCTTCAGAAAGCTCCATTTAAGGACGGATTCACGGGGGCCGTCTTTTAGCTGTTGGGCGATTAACTCTTCTGGGGCTGTTGGCCTTGTCTGGAGTTAGGTAATGCCCGTTTAGTACAAAATCGTAGGAAATAGCATCGGTGCTCTCGGCACAGGCCCATTTTCCCAGAAAAGCATTCCTCCAACGCGACAGACCCGGGTGCGAGAGAAAAACGAGAGATTCCCGTTCATAAGGGGTGAATTTATAGCATTAATCCCCCTTTATTCTAAATCTTTATACATACAGTTAAAACATGTTATAATTAATTAAACATTTTTACTATTCCTTCTACAGATAAAGGGCCTGTTCGAGGGTTGACATCCTGCCGTTTCCAATCCCACCCCGTCGGTCAAGACAACCTCTCTTGTTCGCAGGAATAATCCACACCCAAGGCTCGCGTGGCTTTTCCAGGCACTCTGGATTCACATCCAGACAGGGCTTTGGAAACATACGAAACTAGAAGATTTTTTTTTCATCTCTACTATATTGTCATGTTACTGTGGTCGTTTTTTAGTTCCAATAAACATGTGTGTAGAGTGTACACGTTTTTCTCACAGTAGATTTGTTTAAGCGCACAAGAAACACCTGATGTACCCCACCCAGCATAATTAATATGCTGGGTAGAAAATGAATCTGATGTAAGTCATAAGTAAAGGCCTTTCAAAAAGAGCTGGCATGATGACTGTGACAGCCCCCCACCCTGGAGAGCAGGCCCTCCTTTGATCCCCAACCTAGGAAAATCACCTGTTGTTTGGGTATCGTTATGTATAATGCCCTCCTATTGTTGAATTGTTTAGATAAGAAAACATATTTTCAAAACAAACCCTGCAGACACACACACCACACACAACACACAACACACAACAACACACCACCACCACACACACACACACACACAGGATAGATCAAATGCCTACAAACTATGCTGTAACATATACAGAGCACTATCTTGTTAAATAAACACCAACTAAAGCGTGAACAGGTTCAAAGGAAATAGCATGCACTAATATGCATAAATTAACACTAAGGCGCTGAAGACAGGAACAGGAATGCCCATATAGCGGCCAAAACACGGGATAACTCCCCGCCAGGATGTCCTGACCGGATGCCCAAAATATGGGGCATGCACCACGTCATCCAAACATAGGGTCATAAATCAAACGTTTGACGTGTGCCGGGTCCTACTTTATTCTCTCTGCGGCGTTGCCGGCAAGGTATATTTAATTTAAAAATGGAAAAAAGATTGGAAAGATATTGCATATATACAAAAAAAAATACAAAAAAAAATACCATTTACAAACAAACACGTCTTAAATGCTACTCCATCTGGATTAACAAGATGACTCTTTTAAAAAACAATTGGAATTTAGCAAAATCTGAAATTATTGTAGTATTCCGATTCCCATGGATGAAGACAAACTGTTTCCACCAGCGTACATAAGAAGCCACTAATAAATACATAGTTCGAGTCCATTTCAGAATACAAAAAAACTGTTCCGACAGCAAGATCCGTTATTTTAAGTTGATGTGTCATCATATGGACAGAGCGTAACGTTATTGACTATAACTACTGTTCCCGAAGGAGGGAAACTAGTTACAACATACTATCAAAATTCTACGCCTCGCTGGAAGCCCCGCATTCCACAGGTGATTGAGAGTGAGGCTTGGATTTATTCCTTAATATTCCAATACCGCTCTTCACCGACCCAGGAAAGCGGGGGACAAACAGCCGTGTTTGTACCTCGTTCCCTCACATTAGGAAAGGGCAATAATACTAATATCAAATACACTGCCCTCAGATCACATTAAAAACTTTGCCGGTTACAACATACTGGAGGTAGAATAAAATTCATATCCCCCAACGCACCACAAAGCGGATACCTAAATGAACAGCCCCTGACAGACCACCCAAGACGACCCACACAGATGTGTCAGTTTTTGTCAATTTATGCATTTCTTTGTTTGAAAACACTCCTGTCAATGTTGAGTTAAGACGCACACCGGATTACCATTTAGGAAGTTGGGATTAATCTATCTGCTCGCACACAAATGTAGCCATAAATTGCCATTTGGGTCTGATAGTATTTCTCATTGTCTTAACCTGCACCACTAATGAGTTGTGAGCTTCTCGAAAGTAATTTCTTCACCTCCAAACAGCAAGTAAACAAGTCTAATCAAAATCAATTGCGAATGACAATAGTTCCTCATAAGTATTTTAGTTAAAGATTTCCAGCTCTCGCCCTTCGAAACCACTCAGCACAAAAAAGGGAAAAATGTAATGCGCTGATCCTGTGGAAATGTCATAAAATACCTGATTACTTTTTATTCTTGCACCAAATAGCTGACAGCTGTGTCTGTCCAGAACTCACTGGAGCAGGAAACTGAGGGCCTAGAATATTTTTATACAATGTTGCAAGCTTGCTATACGAGTTTCCTGACCCAGTTGATAATTAATACAGTGTTTCAAGTTTGTGTAGACAGGCCATGTGCAGCCAATGTGATTTCTAGGATATTTATTTTATCAGGATATTTCTACCTGCAGAATGCAATGTTTTTATTGTTGGCTTTATGTAGGCAATTTTTTTACATAGTTGGCAATACAAGTTACTTGTAGATTTGTATAATTTTCATTTTAGATAGAATGTAGATTAATCACAGACAATAATTGAGATACTATTATAAATTAAATGTGCATCTGAAAAATCATAACTGGCACACAGATTGGTAGAAAATGGTCAGATAAATTGGCACTCCAACTGGACAAAGGTTGCTGACTGCTGGTGTAGTCAATACTAGTCTATTAGTCTATCTATCTGTAGTTTATTAGTCTATTACTGAAAACTTCAGGAGCAGAACGGCAGAATTTACGAAGTCCAGTAGCGGAGGGGGGAGGGGGGCTCCCTCTGGTCAGGTGATGTTGACGACCGGCTCCCTCTAGTTATGACTTCGAGTCATTTGTGTGTCTTAATTATTTAATCAAACAGAATGCTTAAACCCTTCTCAAAGTTGGTGCCTTGACGGATTTGTAAAAAATGGTTTGTCATGAAACACTATTTATTTATTCATTTAAATGTAACCTTTATTTAACTAGGCAAGTCAGTTAAGAACAAATTCTTATTTACAATGACTGCCTACCCCGGACGACGCTGGGCCAATTGTGTGCCGCCCTATGGGACTCCCAATCACGGCCGGTTGTGATACAGCCTGGATTTGATCCAGGGTGTCTGTAGTGGCGCCTCAAGCACTGAGATGCAGTGTCCGCTGCGCCACCTGGGAGCCCCAAAATTATGTTCTAGTGCTGTCCCCAACTAAAATACATCTTGGTCAACCAAGAGTCATCTGTTCTTTCTACCAATCGCCCCATGTGTTTTTATAAAATCAAATATACGTACTGAACTTGTCTGATGCTTTAACCTGTCTGGCACCAGTGGGACGATAGCGTCCCACCTCGACAACAGCAAGTGAAATTGCAGGGCGCCAAATTCAAAACAACAGAAATCCCATAATTAAAATTCCTCAAACATTCAAGTATTATACACCATTTTAAAGATAAACTTCTTGTAAATCCAACCACAGTGTCCGATTTCAAAAAGGCTTACCGTGAAAGCACACAATCTGATTATGTTAGTTCAGCGCCTAGTCACAGAAAACCATACAGCCATTTTCCAGCCAAGGAGAGAGCTCACAAAAGTCAGAAATAGCGATTAAATGAATCACTAACCTTTGATGATCTTCATCAGATGGCACTCACAGGACTTCATGTTAAAAAATAAATGTGTGTTTTGTTCGATAAAGTTCATCTTTATGTCCAAAAACCTCAGTTGAAATTGGCGCGTTATGTACAGTAATCATTGTCCCAAACAAACATCCGGTGAAATTTCAGAGAGCCACATCAAATTACAGAAATACTCATCATAAACATTGATGAAAAATACAAGTTTTATACATAAGATTAAAGATAAACGTCTTGTTAATCCAGCCGCTGTGTCAGATTTCAAAAAGGCTTTACGACGAAAGCACACCATGCGATTATGTTACATGCTGACCAGACCGGACACGTCGCGTGCGCGAGCGTCGCAAAATAAATTTAGCAATCCATGTTATTCAATACTTGCGCCAACGAGCGTCTGCGACGCCAAGGGCTAAAATAGAACTCATTCCTATTTCTGACGCAGATCGCGCTGCAAGTCCTGCCTCTCCCATCTCCTCATTGGTTTATAGAAGCAGGTACCCACGTGCCATCTCCTCATTGGTTATACCCACGTGGGTGATTGAAAGACAAACTGTTTTGCCAGTAGTCGTGGTAATACAATGAAAGTTTAGATGCGATCACCATATAAGTTAAACGATGAAAAGGCCTGGAAGGAGGAGAGATGACTAGAGACGATTCGGTTGGCCGTTTTATGTGTGGATTAATTGTCGAAGTAGAGGTCCTTGTGCATATTTTCAGGTAAAATAACAACTCAATGTTTATTTCCCAGGACAAATTAGCTAGCAACAGCAAGCTAGCTAAATAGGACAAATTAACTTTAGCTAGCAATAGCAAGCTAACTAGCTAAATTGCCATACATGTTTAATGCTTTTCGACCTGTCCCCAAATTAATGTCATTGGTTCAGAGTTTGTTTTGATATTTTAACCTGTGTGTCGTGATCGCGTTTGGTGTGGGGGGGYYAAATAAATGTATGCACGATAGCGCACGATGGCGCACACGCACAGCCGGTCTGGGTTCCGTGTTAGGTCAGCGCCTAGCCACAGAAAACCATACAGCCATTTTCCAACCAAGGAGAGGTGTCACAAAAGTCAGAAATAGCGTTAAAATTAATCACTTACCTTTGATGATCTTCATCTGGTGGCACTCCCAGGTCTCCATGTTAGACAATAAATGTTAGTTTTGTTCGATAATCCCTCTTTATGTCCAACTAAGGTTTTATGTCCAAAAACCTCAGTTTTGTTGGTGCGTTTAGTTCAGTAATCAAAAGGCACAATGCGCGCTCTCAACATCAGACGAAATGTCAAAAAAGGTACAATAAAAGTTTGTAGAAACATGTCAAACGATGTTTAAAATCAATCCTCAGGTTGTTTTTATCATAAATAATAAATCATATTTAAACCGGACAAAAGCTTAGTTAATAGAAAAGGTAAACAAGAAATGCGCGCTCCCGATCACGCGCTGGGCTCATGGCTGGAAATTTCCGCTGTCCACTGAAAGTGCTGTATCTCCCTAATTTTTCAGAGTAAAAGCCTGAAACAATGCCTAAAGACTGGCCACATGTAGAAGAAGCCATAGAGATCGTGAACTGGGTCCTAAGTCTTTGTATGGTGGATAGGCTTTCAATGGAAAAACAGCCTTTCAAAATAATAGTACTTCCTGGATGGATTTTCCTCAGGTTTTTGCCTGCCATATCAGTTCTGTTATACTCACAGACATTATTTTAACAGTTTCGGAAACTTTAGAGTGTTTTCTATCCAAATCTACTGATTATATGCATATCCTAGCTTCTCGGCCTGAGTAGTAGGCAGTTTAATTTGGGCACACTTTTCATCCAAAATTCCGAATGCTGCCCCCTACCCTAGTGAAGTTAAAACAAAGGTTTCAAACCAATTAATGAATGTATCTGAATCTAGGTATGTCTTGCCTTTAATGTAAGGGCATGAAAAGAAATTGGCTGAATATTATAGAATGACTTATCAACAGCTCTAATAATTTGCCTCCACAGGAAATCTTCACTGGCAATTCTAGAATGTACTATATAGCCTAGAAACATGGTTAAACTATCATTATGACATCACGGATGAATTCTAGAATATACTATATATCCTAGAAACCTGGTTAAACTATCATTATGACATCATGGATGGCCAGTCCTTGTATTCATAGTGTAGTGAATTCAGGGGGTAGCACTGAACTGAACTCAAACCTGGGTCCAGCGACTGTCAAGTCAACACCTTATAACTGTTACGCCAAGATGTCTGAACTTCTTGACGAGGTCGCTAGGTGTTGGGTTACGGTTTCTACGATAGCGTTCTCTATGAATTTGAGAGTGGTTACACTTCTCCTTCCCCCATCCCTCAGCTGTTTACCAAACCAAGTCTCTGGGCAGCCATTTTGTTGCTGTTTTAAAAAAACACACAACCCAGCAATCTGCAGTTCAAACAATAACAAATCTGTCATTCCAGAAATGTAAGGAAATGTAACTACAGACAGACAGACCTATGGATGCAAGGACTGACCATCCATGATATCAACATTATAGTTTTAACCATGTTGAGGCTATACAGTATTGATTTACATTGTTTCTAAACATTAGTGTAAAAAAAAGCTTATTTGGGGATCTGATGGGGTACAACAGTTGAACTAAGCTCATGAGGCATGTGTTATATTCTTCAAGAATCAATGGCTATAAATAAATAATTTAAAAGTCACAATATGATGTAGCAATTGCAGATTTCCGCTTTAACACCAAACATCAGTTCAACTGCAGAGTTTGTGCCTCTGTTTTTAAGACAGTACTTACTAGTGTTAATCAGGGAACGGTTTCTCAAAACCATCTTACGGCTAAGTTCACCGTTAGAACCATTGGATGCCTTAGATGCGTTTGGGAAACCAGGCCCAGATATCCAGTTTCCTCCTCTTCTTCCTCCTCCTTTTTCGATATAACAGTCATCTCCCCCTCCTCCTCTTTCACTCCATTAACTGCATCCTCCTCTCCTTTTACTGTAACCTCCTCCTCTTTCACTCTGAACGCGTCTTTTTCTTCTTTCACAGTAATGGCCTCACCCTCTACTTCTTGTTTTATTGTGATATCCTCCTGTTCTTTAGCAGGAGGAGAGTAGCTTAGTGACRGCATGGTCGGGGATGTTAGCTAGGCTAATGCTAACTTAACCAGACCGCTAGCTGACTAACAACAACAACACCGTAAATATGAAATAAAATCGGATAACTAACTAGACGACAGAACTGGGTTTAAAACACAGTGGCTAATAAACACGAAAACGTCTAAAGAGCTTTATTGGTTCAGCTATTTTGTCTAGCAAGCTACCGAGGTGGCTGACTAACTGTTGCTGCTGTTGAAAGAAGCGTTCTGTCCACTAGATTATACGTCACACCAAAAGCATTGCCTTGAAGTCTCATACCGCCATCTGCTGACTTGAGTGGGTAACGCAGTTGAGTAAAATGTATACTTTCTTTTCAGACAAAAAGTTAAAGGGTAGGAATCAGGGACGTCACTAGGCCTAAAATATTCATTAGTCCCCCCCTAAATAAATCAATATCAGTCAATATATTTTTACTGTGATTTATTTTTTCGTCAACCGTTCCATCGCATCTTAAACTTCTTACCGGGCCGGCACTAAGACCGGGGTAGGCTGCTGCTGCAGCACTAGTGACTGTTAGACTTTCTTCAGCAAAGATGGCGGACAGAAATATTTGGAGAGAGGGGTACCCCTACACAGAACTGAACTGTATCAAAGATGGCGGACAGAAATACTAGGAGAGAGGGGCACCCATACACAGAACTGAACTGGATCAAAGATGGCGGACAGAAATACTAGGAGAGAGGGGTACCCCTACACAGAACTGAACTGGATCAATGATGGCGGACAGAAATACTTGGATGGAAGCAAATGTAAGGGATTATAACGTCATAACGAATCATGCAGAAACATGTACAGTTGACAGGAATGTTAGTTAATGTAGAGACAAACGATTATGCAWTTTMTTATCGTTAAGTTAATGTATGAAAATCGTGATTTAGCAAGCTAGCTGACTAGCTAACATTATCCAGCTAGCTGGCCAGCTTTATGGGTGTTCTGACATGAGTATGAAATTGTCATTCTGGTTGTTTTAGGGACTCCTGAAACAACCAGCAAACCAGGCTGTCGTTTTGTGAAACAGTGGATGTATAGAATCTAGCTAGCTGAAGAATTTACTGCAAATTGAATGTACAATTTTGTAAGCTTGCCTTGCTGATATTTGCCATGCAGATAGATGAAATAACGTTCTTGCTTATTGTGCAGGGGATTATTAAAATCCCTGTATGCCTATGGATGTGTAGCTAGCTATCTAGCCGATCTGTGTATGGACCCAAACGTTTGGTATACATATTAGTTCATAACCTAGCTATGAACCTCAGCTATCATAGCCAGTTGTATCAACTTCAAAACAGCCTGAATGACATTAATGAAGCCTATGGATTGAGTAGAATATAATATCATGTTCTGCCAAGGATGCAAGTCGTATATACATGTAGTTATTACCATGCATGAGATCCCCACATTGTAGCCTGTACATTTAATATATTCACTGAATATATTCGTGTACTCTACCTTGGCAAATGAAGGTGTAGTTTAGGTATGAATGTCTTTGAGATTATTTTTCAGTCATATCCAATACCAGGAGTATCATATTCCAGTGTTTGAATGACGCTGTGTCTTCATGTATATATTACAATTATACACTTCAACCGTGTTTACCAATCTTGGTAATGGGACATCAATGGTTACACATTGTAACTAATAGACTAGAAACAGGATTTAACTAGTTAATTCATATATACAGAAATATAATGTTAAAAAACAGAACACCACTTCCTATGCATCATGTAAATACTCTAAAACCGGTTCATCTCAACATCTAATGCCCTTCATCTGCATTGATCTGGTAAACACAGGATAGGGGGAGTATTTCATCACATTACACTTCATTTCAACCAGTAGTGAATGTGAAATGCTTTATTGAAAAGCTCATTATCCAAGTGTTATAAATACAAGTTCAATCTGTTCTTCAATGCACATCTGTTGTGCATTATAAAAACAGAGGAAGAAAGAGGAGGTGGCAGGAGAGGTGTAAAAGACAGAAAGGGAAAGAGGTAAGCACATAGGAGCAGGGAAGGCAGCACATGATTAATGAATCACAGTGCTACATAAATATTCTCTCAGTTCATCACAATTACATAATAATGTCTCACGTCGGCCCAAAGGTTATCTTAAAAGCAGGTGAGGTGGCGATGATGGGATTGGGGGTTGGCATCCTCTCACATCAAAACATATCTGCAGACGAGAGACAGATGGAAAGAGAGCATGTTTAAGCCTTGTGTTTTCATTTTTTATTATGACATTGTTAGTCAACTATCAGGAGGTGAAATGCAAAACTGACCTGGGATCATTAACTCAGGGACTACTGCATCTATCTGTATTTCAATGTAAAGCATATATTTAATAATWCTTCCTGTTGACCTGACCAAGTGACCTCTCACCTCTGATCATGATGTGCCCTCTATGAAGCCAGTTCAGATGCAGGAGGGGTTCACCGACACAGCTGACATAACCTAGAGGATTTAGGGAGAAGGGGAGAGAGGGATGAAGTGAAGGAGAGAGACTGTTATTGAGAAAATAAGGTAGTTAAAGCGACAGTGTTCAACAGGAATCTGTGTGTGGCCTCACCTGGTGTCCACATCACAATAAGTGGCTGCAGAGTACTTTATGCTGAAAAACATGAACGGACACACAAGGACAAACAACATAGRGTAGTTATAGAAATAATTAAGTGTCTTACTATTCTCCATGGTTGGCCCTCTTGCCTATTCGTTGAAGGTGGAAGGAGCCACAGTTATACGCCTGAGCCTGTTTACTGCACAACACAATCCATCAATCAGATTGATATATGAGTGTGTAGGTGTGGGTTATAGGGTGTCTAATTGTTCTACATTTTTTCCAATATGGGTGATTTAAAATGTTTTGTTTTTGCCTGTTTGGTTTTTACACAGACATCAGACCCTTACCTAAACAGCACCCTCACCTGAGAAGTAGAAATCAAAGGGAGAGAAACTGTGAATTGAATAACTGCAGTGACATAGCTAAGTAAATGGAAGAATACTCTTATTGCAATGTGAATGGCTCTTAAAAGAGCCTTTGGTTGTGCATAGTGTAGTCTATGGTGTTGCCAGGGAACAGCACCCTCTTTGAAGAAGTAGGAGGTGAAGATCTCATGCACACGGATTGCCTCTCTTGCTGCGTTGTTGGACCCCATCCTTGAAACATCCTGCAGAGCAGCAGACTTCTCCTATGGCACACGGCGGTGAGCTGCAGATCCCCTCCTGGTCCTCGTGTCCATCCTCATGAAGTTACGCAGGACACAGGTAGCCTTCACACACCTGAATTCCTCCAGGAGGCAGTCCCAGATGACCCTGGTCACCCAACCTTGCAGTGCCCTACACGTTAATTGTTGGCAATAGTTTTGAAGGAATCTCCAGTTACAAGGTATCTGTAAGAATATGGAAGACAATGTAATTATTAGACTGTTACATCACCAGGTCATTGTGGATTACTAAAGTATAATATCCCTGATAACAAATCATGATAACATTGGATTGATAGATGCATGTGACAATAACATATCAAGGATAGCATCACAAATTAATACATTAATACCACTCGAAGCTTGATAATGAGTTGATAATTTGAATCAGCTGTGCAGTGCTAAGGCAAAAACAACAATGTGCACCTCTTTGAGTCCCCAGGACTGAGAACCACTGCTCTTCATTGGGACCTCTTCATATGTAGACTGGCTTTCATAGCGCTCTTTATCTGAGGACAGAAAACCTCACAAGAAACAGACTTCATTGTAGTCAAATTACACCACACTGAATATTATGTTACTATTATCTCCGTCCTCACTTCTAGGGACAGGAACAACACAAAAGTACCTGCTCTATACAGAATAGCCTACGCTCTCACTGACAGTTGGTGCTGCTATCCTTTCACCCTCCTCCGTGGCTGTTAGCTAGCTACCTACAAATGCATTTGAATTTTGTTTTTTACAGTGATAAATACATCAAGATAGCGAGCTAATATGAAGTTAGGTAGATGGTGATATTTAATTCACTTAGCTAGCTATCTATCTATACGTTAAGTTGGTTAGATAGCTAGCTAACCAACTAGCTAGCTCATTTWGCAGCTCATTTGAATTAGCCTGCACTGTAGCTAGTTAGCTAATAATAGATCGGTGTTTTTTACATTTTCTAAATSTATTTACTTACTTACTTGAATAGGTTCTCCCAGGCATGTGGACAATTAGACACAGGGCAGCAAAGTTTGTCACCAGAGCGTTTTAGAGGATATTACTATTGAACTATGAACCCATTTAATAACCAGACCTTCATACAAACTTGCTCTGCTGAATTCTTGACAGTCACAACGAGCGGCCTAAGCGGCATCTAGTCCATCTGCTGACTGGACGCAGTTGAGTAAAATGTAGATTTTATTTTCAGACAAAAAGTTAAAGGGTAGGAAGCATGAGTTTTTACTCACCAGTGTAACAATACAGTGTGGTTAAAGACTTAGTAACTGAGTTGTAGTCACGATCTGGTTACCTATAAGTACAAACAGTTATGTTTTTGTTTTAAATTGACAAAATTAAAATGACATTTTAAATGTTTTCTTTACTCAAGTATGACAATTGGGTACTTTTTCCACCACTGTATTTTCATAACGATCACTTGTGTCATGCAGCCGTTCCTCTGGGTTACCCCGCTGTCTGAAACGCTCATCCAGACAGTCGGCTTGTTTGTCATAGTCACTCTGTGTACTACAAATCCTGTGTATGTGACTGTATTGGCTGACGGGGAGGATCTTTTTTAGGGGTGTAGGATGGAAGCTGTCTCCGCGAAACAGGGAATTGCTGTCCGTCTGCTTCCTGTATAGGTCTGTGCTAAAACCACACCCCTCCCTCTTAATCAAAATGTCCAGATAACTTGTTTCATGTGCATCAAAGGTGAGGGTGAATTTCAGATGTTCACTGCTTGTATTGATGAAGGAGTGAAATTAATGAAGTTCCTCTGCTGTGCCCTGGAATAGAAGGAACACGTTATCAATGAAGCCATTTTCAGAGCCTAATGAGGTGCTAGAAAGAATTGTTAGGGCTGACAATCACATTATTCTCAAACAACCCCACATACAGATTGGCATAATTAGATATTATTTTTTAAATTACAATGACCATAATGACCTGAGCGTCTACTTGTCTTGTCTGTGTTTCTTTTACACCTGCTATGTAAAAGAGACAGAATAATGCACGATGGTCAATGCTATTTGGGATCCTTGGGACATCTCTACCCTAAACCCAAACCTTAACCCCTACCGTAACCATTTTAAATGTCAACTTCAATAGGCTAGGGACGTCCCAAAGATGTATCTCTACCTGAAAATACATGATCTAAGTGATTGATTGTTGGTACTCAGCAATCATAAAGCCTTATTTACTTTAATGAACTACTAAAATWGTGATTTTGTCACAACATAGACAGCAGCTCTACACTTTGACTGACTGATCCATTCATCCTTCCATCCCTCCTCAGCCTTCCTCTCCTCTGAAGACCCAGTGAGGGTGGAGCTCGGTCAGAGAGCTGTTGAGGGACTGGTTAGGAAGAACACTTCTACAGCCAGAGAGGTGAGAGGGCACACATGGTTTAGATGGTAAATATTTATGTCCCCTTAGCGGTTCATCACATAAGCATAAGGGAATATGTTCCATCATCTATGTTTATATACATTAGTGCAAACTGTTCACTGGTATTGGTGTAATTTCTCACCCCTTTTGGCTGTATGAAAGTGAATTTCCCCTCAGGCACACACATTTGCTCTTTGTTATTACCCGGGCCACTGCCTGTTAACCCCGCTATCATCCAGAAGGCGAGGTCAGTACAGGTGCATCAAAGCTGGGACCGAGACAGAAGCTGTTTTTCAATCTCAAGGCCATCAGACTGTTAAATAGCCATCACTAACACAGAGAGGCTGCTGCCTACATACACAGACTTGAAATCATTGGCCACTTTAAGGAATGGAACACTAGTCACTTTAATAATGTTTACATATCTGGCATTACTCACCTCATATGTATATACTGTATTCTATACTATTCTACTGTATCTGTCTATGTATTACTCATTTCATATGTATATACTGTATTCTATCCTATTCTACTGTATCTGTCTATGTATTACTTATCTCATATGTATATACTGTATTCGATCCTATTCTACTGTATCTGTCTATGCTGCTCTGACATCGCTCGTCCATATATGTATATATTATAATTCCATTACTTAGATTTGTGTGTATTAGGTATTTGTTGTGAAAATGTTAGATATTACTACACTGTTGGAGCTAGGAACACAAGCATTTCGCTACACCCGCAATAACATATGTATGTGACAAATAACATTTGATTTGATTTATTATGAAGGTCACTCATCTCTTTACATTGCTTATGCATATTCGGTGGCCTGACTGCATCCAGACTATGTCAAAGGCCAATCCTGGTAGATCTGAACCTAATGCAGCTTGGAGTGATCAGATGACAGAAGTCACATTTAGGTGCCATGTGTAACTGAGGCCATAGATGGTCCATATCCATTACTTTGAGTGTTGTATATAATATGACTAAATGTGTTTCTTTCTGTGTTGCAGGGGCAGTCAAGAAATGGAATGGCAAGGCCACAGAACATGACATAAGCAGAGCTGTGGGAGACCACCTCAAGCCCCTGGTAGAGTCAGGGGTGGTGTTTACCACTCCACCACTCCTTCAGCAGGCTTGAAATGTGGGATTGATAACGTTTTTCATACTAAGATGGACCAAGAGTCTGTTGATTGGTCAGTCAATGGGTTCATTTGTTGAAATCAAATCAAGCTTAATTTATACAGCACATTTCAGACATGGATGGCTTCACAGGAAAAAAAAAWTWATATTTAGTATACAACAGAAGACTAACAACTGAAAGACTAATGAGCACCCTAAGGAAATGCCATTGATTAAAATATTAATTGGATGCAATATCCAGCCCAAAATACAAGCTTGTTTTTTAGGAGGGGTTCTGATAGACACTATYGGGGTGTCCACTGAAAATGGACTAGTAACAACAACTGGGACCTAAACAACGAGACCCACTACATCTGCCCAAGAAGAGGCAAACAAAAGAAAAACCCACACCAAACTTAAAGATAGGAAGCAAACCAAAAATTTGGAGCAACTAAAGGTGTTGACTCTCCACATCTATCAAGACAACTGGGCCAGACACTCTTAAATAGAACCTGGACCAGCTCAGGTGAAACACCTTCCCACTAACGAGATGGACAAGGCAGCACAGGTGTAACACATACTGACTAACGAGGTGACACCAATCAGTGCGTCCTACGTGCTAACGAGCTATAAGTGCTAAAGTCCAACCTCAAAACATAAATGCAAAAACCAAAGACTGTAACACCTTCCCCCRTAAAGACAAATAATATATCCTATATTTTTGTTGGACACGTTTACTTACCACCGACAGAAAACATCTTCCATTTCACATTATAACCAACTACAGTGCGTCACCAAAATAAACATGGTGTCTACTTGCTGTCAACAATTAAAAATAAGAAAAAACATGCATTTCCAAATATATATTTTTCTACAATCTTACATTTTGAAAAACTCACTAAAATGTGCAGTCAAAATAGATCGTGATCCATGGCAATGCAATGGCTAAACGCAAAACACAAATATTTTTGACTGCCCACCCTTSAGACAATCAGCAACCAATTTGTCCTTACCACGGACATGTCTGATTTCAAGAGGAAACTCCTGCAATATCCATAGAAACTTTCCACCTCACAGAGGAGCTTCTCTCCCTTTTCAGGATTCACTCGATAGGCATGTTGTTGGATCGGGGCCCAGTCCCCAATGTCATGCTCTAGTACATTTGGGTTGGCACATCTGAGAATGAACCCTGATATTCTAAAAGCAGGGCAACAATGTCAATATAATTGTACCCCAGATTTGTCAGTTGGTTACTAAATGTTACATGAATTGTAAATATGAAATATAAAAACCAAATGTACATCCCTTTGTTAATATGTATTGGCAATAATTAACTTAATGGTCAAGCATGGAATAATAAAACATGTATCTTTTGTCAGGCTGGATGTTTGAAAATATGAGATGATTTGAGACATGCTTCTTCAGTAGTGGAATAAAGACGATTAGCACTTGGATGTTGTAAAGAAATACTGGAGTGATGTAGGATTGTAAATTAAATTGATTAAAGACAAATTGATTATTGGCCGTCGGGCATAGTCTTCTTTTCAAAGATACATTTAAATTTAGGGGTTAGCTAAACAAAGGAACACAACACTTATTTGTCATAACTCATCGATATCATGTTGAAATCAATTGTGCCGAGAAGAGGGAGATGAGGTTGCACGTCCTGTTAAAACTAACAGCTCAAAAACCACACGGAACCTGGGAGTAATGTGTACATCACTGGTTAGAGGACAATTTGTAGAAAACAGCTAGCTACATTTTGAAGTGTTGCATTTTGATTCAAGTGGGTCACCAACGTGGTAAGTGTAACACAACTCTTTTTTTGTTAGTCACTTTTTGTTAAATCACATAAATAGTACTCTTTCAATTCAGAGCCTGGATTTCCCCCCTGAGGCTAATATCCATATCATGCTGAAATCAATAGAACAAGGGGTAAACGTTTAGGGTTCTACATTGTGACATCATTAAATTACTCCTACTACAATGTTAAAACATCCTACATTGTGACATTATTAAAACAAATCCTTCATGTATGTATTTTCTGATGTTTGATCAGAGATATTTTATTAAAGTATCTCTTGACACATTGATCACAGCTATAAGGGTTCTCTCCTGTGTGTATTCTCTGGTACGATTTTAAATCACTTAAGCTAACAAAACTTTTTCACAGTCAGAGCAGCAGTAAGGTTTATTCAATGTGGATCTCTGGTGGTGTTTCTTGAGGTGTTCTGATCTGGAGAGACTCTTCTCTGCCTCTTCAGCATCATGATGTTGTTGAGACTCCCCAGAGGACCCGGGATAGTCACATCTCTCTCCTGTGTGAATGACAAAGTCAGACAGATGGTTAAAGTCCCACAGCAGCAGAAATCCACTGTTAATTTGAGGTAAAAGGTGATGCCCAGAGCATACCCATGAAGTTGTACAACAATTGACGTCTGTTAAATTATTTGACAATTGTCTTAATACAGTCAAGTGAGCAACAATAGTCATATTTTGTCTTGTTTTCACATTAGTAGTAACATCGATAACTACTGGAAACTCCTAACAGTAACACACACCTACTGTAGGACCCATAACTTCACCTAACAACAACATAGACCTACTGTAGGACCCATAACTTCACCTAACAA
>NW_019957588.1:438240-458557 GCF_002910315.2 Salvelinus sp. IW2-2015
ACCTACTGTAGGACCCATAACTTCACCTAACAACATAGACCTACTGTAGGACCCATAACTTCACCTAACAACAACATAGACCTAATAACAGACTCTAAAGGAGAGTCTCACTCTTGAATCAAAATAATTTGCAAAAAACAATGACAGAGGGGGTACAAAAATCAAGAAATTATCTCTTTCAAGGACAGTCTGGCAAAAACCAAGCATTCTTGCATTCTTACTAAACTCTGATTTACCACCCCAAAATACTCCTTCCTGCACAACGTCTATTTGCACCTCTCCCGGATGGAAACTACAAATGTAATGGCTGTGCTCAATGCAATGGCACTTACAAATGTAGATCCTTCAAACACCCCCAAACAGGGAAACAGATTCAAATCAAAGGTGTTATCACGTGCACCACTAGGGCAGTTATTTATCTTATAACTTGTCCTTGTGGTTAAACGTATATGACGTATCCAGTTGCGACCCACTTTTTGGAAGCGAACCCCTTGATTTCGTCCCTACATTATATCGGCATCGAACACGTCACCCTCCCTAGGAGAGGGGGTGATCTCGACAATTTATTGTTATAAAACAAGAGGCTGCCTGGATCTTTAATTTAAAGAGCCTTGCTCCCGTCGGTCTCAACGTAGCCATTATTGTAATATTGCTATTCATTGTAAATGTTTGGAGGTCTATGTAGCCAAATTGTATCTATGACTGTATGCTATCCATTTATGGTTTTACACATTCTATTTATATCTGATATCAGGCCACACTCGGATATGATTACAGACACCTGTGTGTCCTTTGACACTATATAAACCAGTTACCCGCAGTGTTTGTCATTATACCCTGATGAAGACAGCTTGTCTGTGGAAGCGTTGGTTATTAAAGTATTGCATCTGAGCTCCTAGAGTGTGAGGTTCTCATTTTCTCTTTCAGGCCACCGAAGTCTGACAACTTAGATGGAAAATTACTGAGGAAAATAGCGGACGACATTGCCACTCCTATTTGCCATATCTTCAATATAAGCTTCCTAGAAAGTGAGAAAACCCTACCTTCCTGTTCACACCGAGGTGAAGAGCAGAATAATTGAAGGAATGAATCCGAGCCTAATAATCGTCACCTGTGGAAGGCGGAGCTTCCAGCCAGGCGCGGATTTTATTGGCCTTTTCAGGTGTGATTTTAGATCCTTCAACCGAAGTCACGCTCCCCATAGTATGTTGTACCAAAGTTGACTGACCCTTAAGGGAACTACACTGCCATAAATACAAGGAAAGTCAAGTAGTGTTATATCTTTTTTAAATATATACAAATCTGGCAAGGCACCAACTTTGAGAAGGGTTTAAAACAAAGGTTTAAAACAATTCATACATGTTATTGAATGTAGGTATGTTTTGCCTTTAATGTAATGGCATTAAAAAAGGAGAATAGCGGTTTTTGAATACCCATACTAACATACTGTAACTACATACTTAATGAGCATATACTACATACTATTAGTTACTTTTAGTATACTGTAACTACATACTTAATGAATATATACTACATACTATTAGTTAATTGTAGTATACTGTAACTACATACTTAATGAGTATATCCTACACACTATTAGTTAATTGTAGTATACTGTAACCGAACCGTATCGTTTCATTTGAGCGCTCTTCTCCTGTCTACCGGAAGTTTATGCTGTTGCTATGCAACCTCTTGCTAGCTAGTTAGCATAACACATTACTAGTTAGACATTTTACGACTTCGGGTGTGTTTTTAAATTCAACCTTGAATACCAGAGTGCTTCATAAATTCAGACCGTTGTCAGATTGTCCGTTTGTAAATTCAGACCGTTTCGCTCTCGGAGCCACTGGCCACTCCAGCCGAGGAGTTGGGTTGATTTGACCGTTCTGACCTCAGCTTGCTAGCTACTTCCAGACACAAATGAGACTCTGACCATTTTACTCGCCCTAGCAGAGCTGGTTAGGCAGTTTTCATGTTATCCAGAGTGACTGTAACTGTGCTGCTGGAAAACATTTAAATTACGCTTTTTTTGCCTACGTTTACTGACACCTGGACATATTCAACGGGTGTTGAGCGCTAGTAATGCATTATTCTGCTCTCTGGTACTCAGACGAGAATGCTCTGAAATCGAAATCGGAGTAGATAGTCAGAGCGAATTTATGAAAGCATCTGAATGTCCATTGAGAAAGCACAACGACTATGCCATTTAGCTAAGCTAAGAATGACGGGAATAATCAAGTCAATTAACGTTGGGTAGTTAGATAGATTAGAGTTAATATACTGGCACGTTTGATGTATAAGTAGCCAACTAACGGTAGGTAGCTAGTTAACATACCGGTACATACGGCTGTAATAACATGCTAACAAATTGTCAGCCAAAATAACGTGTAAGGTGACTTATTTGAAAAGTCATTACTTTATTACATTGCTCAACATTTTCTTAACATTAGTCATTTGTTAAAGCAATTAATTTGTATCGGCTCTCGTTGGACTTCGGCTGAATATTTTCCGCCATTTTCTTCAAATCTGAAAACAATGTGAAGCCACGCCCATTTCTTGAAGAATTGCATTATGGGCCCTAAAGTCCTGCGTGTTTACGTCATATTTTAGTGAATTTAGTACGACATCCGGGATCTTTTGGCATACTAACTACATCATACTATGACCAATAAGCATACTATGTACTCAAATAACATCACAAATAGTACAGTTAGTATGAGTATTCTAACACAGCTAATGACTTTTCAACAGCTCTAACAATTTGATCCCCACAGGAAATCTACACTGGCAGTTATAGAAAGACCCATTTAKTATATAACCATTGATTCTTGAAGAATATAACTTATAAATGCCTCAAATTTTTCAACTGTACACCACCAGAAACTAAAACATAAGCTCGTATAACACCACTGTTTGTAAACAAGCACTGTATAGCCTTGAAATCTTGTTTAAAACTATKATTTTGACCTTATGGATGGCCAGTCCTTGTATTTATAGTGTAGTCAATTCAGGGGGTAGCCCTGTTGGCTTGACAGCCCTGACTGTCAAGCTAACACCTTATAACTGTTATGCCAAGATGTCTGAACTTCTTAACGAGGTCGCTAGGTTTTGGGTTACAGTTGATACAATTGCTTTCTCTATGAATTTGAGAGTGGTTARATTTCTTCAGCCCCCATCCCTCAGCTGTTTTCCAAACCAAGTCTCGGGGSAGCCATTTTGTTTCTGTTTAAATCCTAGGCTGTCCCTTTAAAAAAGCCACACAACAATCAATCAATTTGCAGTTCAAACAATAACAAAAACAAGTAGAGGGTGAGGCTGTTACAGTGAAAGAAGAGAAAGACATTACAGTTAAAGAAGAGGAAGACGCGTTCAGAGTATAAGATATACTGAACAAAAATATAAACGCAACATGCAACAATTTCTAAGATTTGACTGATTTACAGTTAATAGAAGTCAATTGAAATAAATTAGACCCTAATCTATAGATTTCATAACTGGGCAGGAGCGCTGCCATAGGCCCACCTACTGGAGAGCCAGGCCCAGCCAATCGGAATGAGTTTTTCCCACAAAAGGGCTTTATTACAGACAGAAATACTCCTCAGCACATTACCGCATTACTTCTTACTTACATTTCTTGTTTTACAAACATTGCCAAGCTGCTTATTCGTTTTCTTGTAGTTGTGATTTTTGGTGTAATTTTTTTGCCATGACTGATATTTGGGCTGGTAAAAAAAATCGGTGGCGTGTATATTCTTTCATCTGCCTGCTACAGTGGCTGGTATATTATTTAATCTGCCTGCTACAGTGGCTGGTATATTCTTTCCTCTGCCTGCTACACTGGCTGGTGGACCAAAATCAAACTAAAACAAGACTTAGAAGACATTTGTCAAAGTTTGTAAAAACATTTAAACATTCACTACATTGACTGTCTGACTTTGACGTTCATACGGGAGAGAGACGGGACTATCGTGGATCCTCTGGGGAGCCTCAACAACATCATGATGCTGATGAGGCAGAGAAGTCTCTCCAGATCAGAACACCTCAAGAAACACCAGTGGAGACCCACAGGAAGGAAACCTCATTGATCCTCTGACTGTGGGAAACCTTGCAAATTTTCATAAAAACTTAAAAAACACCAGCGAGTACACACAGGAGAGAAATCTTATATCTGTAATCAATGTGGGAAGAGTTTTACTCATTCAAGTAATCTGAAAACACACAAGAGAACACACACAGGAGAGCAGTCATATAGCTGTGAGCAATGTGGGAAACACTTTTCTCAGGGAAAAAGCCTTAAAGAGAACCAGAGAACATACACAGGAGAGCAGCCATATAGCTGTAAGCAATGTGGGAAAAGCTTTTCTCGGAGAGAACACCTTTAAAGAACACAGGAGAACACACACAGGCACAGGAGAGAAGCCTTATAGCTGTGATATATGTGCGGATAGTTTTACTACATCAAGCCAGCTCGTAGTWCACCAGCGAGTACACACAGGAGAGAAATCTTATAGCTGTAATCAGTGTGACATGAGATACTCTCATTCAAGTGGTCTGATTAAACATCAGAAAATACATGCAGGAGATCCATAGAGTGTAGAATGACCTCCAACACCAGACCTGGGTAGTAGAACACAGAGTGTAGAATGACCTCCAACACCAGACCTGGGTAGTAGAACACAGATGTGGAATGACCTCCAACACCAGACCTGGGTAGTAGAACACAGGGTGAATGATCTCCAACACCAGACCTGGGTAGTAGAACACAGAGTGTGGAATATACTCCAACACCAGTCCTGGGTAGTAGAACACAGAGTGTAGATACCTCCACACAGACCTGGTAGTAGAACACAGAGTGTAGAATGACCTCCAACACCAGACCTGGGTAGTAGAACACAGAGTGTGGAATGACCTCCAACACCAGACCTGGGTAGTAGAACACAGGTGTGGAATGATCTCCAACACCAGACCTGGGTAGTAGAAACACAGAGTGTGGAATGATCTCACAACAGACCTGGGTAGTAGAACCAAGAGCGGAATGATCTCCAACACCAGACCTGGTAGTAGAACACAGAGGTGTGAATGATCTCCAACACCAGACCTGGGTAGTAGAACAGAGTGTAGAATGACCTCCAACACCAGACCTGGGTAGTAGAACACAGAGTGTGGAATATACTCCAACACCAGTCCTGGTAGTAGAACACAGAGCATGGAATGACCTCCAACACCGACCTGGGTAGTAGAACACGAGTGTGGAATGACTCCAACACCAGACCTGGGTAGTAGAACACAGCGTGTGGAATACCTCCAACACCAACCTGGGTAGTAGAACACAGAGTGTGAAATATTGCTCACTTCCTGTTGAATCTGCAGACGTGTTGCTGTGCGTTTTGTTGCTGTGCGGTTTGCTGCAACTTTACTTTGCCTAGCTCAACTTTACGTTTTTTTGTTTTGTTTTTGTTTTAATTACCGTTTATATTTTTAGTTTTTTTCCATCGCAACTTTTTCCCTCATTCAACTTTTTCACTCCGGACGCTTTATCTGGACATGGTTCGTCAACACCTTCAACAGCCGAAGCTAAGTAGTAACATTAACATGATGTCTTCTAATTGCAGTCGCTGTACTCATAATATACAGGAGAACGATCGCCTTACGGCGAGAATAGCTGTGCTACAAGCCCAGCTTCAGACGCAATCGTTAGGCAAGGGTAATTTCAGTGTAGGAAAGGAAGAAACAGCGTCTGTGCACCAGTAAGTACAGATAGTAACGTTAGTAAAATCCCCCCGCACAGTCCCCGCAGCCGGACAACTTTCTCATGGCTTCTGGAGGGAAATGCTGTTGGAATGCTCAACCGTGTCGCTCATTCAGCCGACAGAAACTTTCAACCGGTTCTCCCCATTATGTAGCGAGTCGGAGTTCTGAGTCTGAGTCTTCTCTGTTCTCTACTCCTCCGTTACGGGTCTGAGACGCCGAAGCTCCCACCATTAGCTCTGACAAATTGAAAACCCTAGTCATTGGCGACTCCATTACCCGCAGTATTAGACTTAAAGCGAATCACCCAGCGATCATACACTGTTTACCAGGGGGCAGGCTCCGATGTTAAGGCTAATCTAAAGATGGTGCTGGCTAAAGCTAAATCTTGGCGAGTGTAGAGAGTATAGAGATATTGTTATCCACGTCGGCACCACGATGTTAGGATGAAACAGTCAGAGGTCACCCAAGTGCAACATAGCTTCAGCGTGTAAATCAGCTAGAAAGATGTGTCGGCATCGAGTAATTGTCTCTGGCCCCCCCCAGTTAGGGGGAGTTGAGACCTTCTACAGCAGTCTCAGACTCAATCGCTGGTTGAAAAACTGTTTTCTGCCCTCCCAAAAGAATTAATTTGTAGATAATTGGCCCTCTTTCTGGGACCACCCACAAACAGGACCAAGCCTGACCTGCTGAGGAGTGACGGACTCCATCCTAGCTGGAGGGGTGCTCTCATCTTATCTACAACATAATAGGGCTCTAACTCCTCTAGCCACAATGAAATAGGGTGCAGGCCAGGCAGCAGGCTGTTAGCAACCTGCCAGCTATCTGGAGTCTGCCAATAGCACAGTCAGTGTAGTCACTCAGCCATACCCATTGAGACTGTGTCTGTGCCTCGACCTAGGTTGGGCAAAAACTAAACATGGCGGTGTTCGCCTTAGCAATCTTATTATATAAGACCTCCTCATTCCTGCCATCATTGAAAGAGATGTGATACCTCACATCTCAAAATAGGGTTACTTAATGTTAGATCCCTCACTTCAAAGGCAGTCATAGTCAATGAACTAATACTATAAAATCTTGATGTGATGGCCTGACTGAAACATGGCTTAAGCCTGATGAATTTACTGTGTTAAATGAGCCTCACCTCCTGTTACACTAGTGACCATATCCCCCGTGCATCCCGCAAAGGCGGAGGTGTTGCTAACATTTACGATAGCAAATTTCAATTTACAAAAAAAAAAAATGGCGTTTTCGTCTTTTTGAGCTTCTATCATGAAATCTATGCAGCCTACTCAATCACTTTTATAGCTACTGCTTACAGGCCTCCTGGGCCTATACAGCGTTCCTCCTGAGATTCCTGAATTCCTATCAGACCTTGTAGTCATAGCAGATCATATTCTAATTTTTGGTGATTTTAATATTCACATGGAGAAGTCCAACAGACCCACTCCAAAAGTCTTTCGGAGCCATTATCGACTCAGTGGGTTTGTCCAACATGTCTCTGGACCTACTCACTGCCACAGTCATACTCTGGACCTAGTTTTGTCCCATGGAATAAATGTGTAGATCTTAATTTTTTTCCACATATCCTGGACTATCGGACCACATTTTATTACGTTTGCAATGCAACAAATAATCTGCTCAGACCCCAACCAAGGACATCAAAAGTCGTCGATAAATTCTCAGACAACACAAAAATTCCTTGATGCCTTCCAACTCCTTCTGCCTACCCAAGGACGTCAGAGGACAAAATCAGTTAACCACCTAACTGAAGAACTCAATTTAACCTTGCGCAATACCCTAGATGCAGTTGCACCCCTAAAACGAAAAACATTGTCATAAGAAACAAGCTCCCTGGTATACAGAGAAAATACCCGAGCTTTGAAGCAAGCTTCCAGAAATTGAACGGAATAGCGCCACACCAAACTGGAAGTCTTCCGACTAGCGTTGAAAGACAGTACGTGCAGTACCGAAGACCCTCACTGCTGCTCGATCATCCCTATTTTTAATCGAGGAAAATAAGAACAATCCAAATTTCTTTTTGATACTGTTGCGAAACTAACTAAAAATATAGAGAGGATGGCTTTCACTTCAGCGTAATAAATTCATGAACTTCTTGAGGAAAGATCATGACCATTAGAAAGCAAATTACGGACTCCTCTTTGAATCTGCGTATTCCTCAGGGTTAGCTGTCCTGGATCTGCACAGCTCTGCGAGGGCCTGGGATCGGAGAGAGACACTTAAGTGTTTTAGTACTAATCTCTTGACACAATGATGAAAATAATCATGGCCTCTAAACCTTCAAGCTGCATACTGGATCCTATTCCTACTAAACTGCTGAAGGAGCTGCTTCCTGTGCTTGGCCCTCTATGTTAACATAATAAACCAGCTCTCTATCCACCGGATGTGTACACAAACTCACTAAAAGTGGCAGTGATAAAGCCCTCTCTTGAAAAAGCCAAACCTTGACCCGGAAAATATAAAAAACTATCGGCCTATATCGAATCTTCCATTCCTCTCAAAATTTTAGAAAAAGCTGTTGCGCAGCACTCACTGCTTTCTGAAGACAAATAATGTATACGAAATGCTTCAGTCTGGTTTTAGACCCCATCATAGCACTGAGACTGCACTTGTGAAGGGAAATGACCTTTTAATGGCGTCAGACCGAGGCTCTGCATCTGTCCTGTGCTACTAGACCTTAGTGCTGCCTTTGACACCATCGATCACCACATTCTTTTGGAGAGACTGGAAACCCAAATTGGTCTACACGGACAATTCTGGCCTGGTTTAGATCTTACCTGTCGGAAAGATATCAGTTGTGTCTCTGTGAATGGTCTGTCCTCTGACAAATCAACTGACATTTCGGTGTTCCTCAAGGTTCCGTTTTAGGACCACTATTGTTTTCACTATATATTTTACCTCTTGGGGATGTTATTCGAAAACATAATGTTAACTTTCACTGCTATGCGGATGACACACAGCTGTACATTTCAATGAAACATGGGTGAAGCCCCAAAATTGCCCTCGCTAGAAGCCTGTGTTTCAGACATAAGGAAGTGGATGGCTGAAAACTTTCCTTTAACTCGGACAAAACAGAGATGCTTGTTCTAGGTCCCAAGAAACAAAGAGATCTTCTGTTAAATCTGACAATTCATCTTGAGGTTGTAAAGTCGTCTCAAATAAAACTGTGAAGGACCTCGGCGTTACTCTTGACCCTGATCTCTCTTTTGACGAACATATCAAGACTGTTTCAAGGACACTTTTTTCCATCTACGTAACATTGCAAAAATCAGAAATTTTCTGTCCAAAAATATGCAGAAAAATTAATCCATGCATTTTTACTTCTAGGTTAGACTACTGCAATGCTTCTACTTTCCGGCTACCCGGATAAAGCACTAAATAAACTTCAGTTAGTGCTAAATACGGCTGCTAGAATCCTGACTAGAACCAGAAATTGATCATATTACTCCAGTGCTAGCTTCCCTACACTGGCTTCCTGTTAAGGCAAAGGGCTGATTTCAAGGTTTTACTGTTAACCTATAAAGCGTTACATGGGCTTGCTCCTACCTATCTTTCCGAGTTGGTCCTGCCGTATACCAATACGTACGCTACGTCACAAGACGCAGGCCTCCTAATTGTCCCTAGAATTTCTAAGAAACAGCGGAAGGCAGGGCTTTCTCCTATAGATCTCCATTTTTATGAACAGTCTGCCTACCCATGTGAGAGACGCAGACTCGGTCTCAACCTTTAAGTCTTTACTGAAGACTTATCTCTTCAGTAGGTCATATGATTGAGTGTAGTCAGCCCAGGAGTGTGAAGGTGAACGGAAAGGCTCTGGAGCAACGAACCGCCCTTGCTGTCTCTGCAGGCCGGTTCCCTCTTCCACTGGGATTCTCTGCCTCTAACCCTGTTACAGGGGCTGATCACTGGCTTGCTGGTCTTTTCATGCCGTCCCTAGGAGGGGGTCACTTGAGTGGGTTGAGTTACTGACGTGATCTTCCTGTCTGGTGGCGCCCCCCTTGGTTTGTGCTGTGGTGGAGACCTTTGTGGCTATACTCGGCCTTGTCTCAGGATTGTAAGTTGGTTGTTGAGGATTTCCCTCTAGTGGTGCGGGGGCTGTGCTTTGGCAAAGTGGGTGGGTTATATCCTTCCTATTTGGCCCTGTCCGGGGGTTTCTTCGGATGGGGCACAGTGTCTCCTGACCGCTCCTGTCCAGCCTCCAGTATTTATGCTGCAGGAGTTTGTGTCGGGGCTAGGGTCAGTTGGTTACCTGGAGTACTTCTCCTGTCTTATCCAGTGTCCTGTGTGAATTTAAGTATGCTCTCTCTAATTCTCTCGTTCTCTCTTTCTCTCTGAGAACCTGAGCCCTAGGACCATACGTCAGGACTACCGGGCATGATGACACCTTGCTGTCCCCAGTCCGCCTGGCCTTGCTGCTATTCCAGTTTCAACTGTTCTGCTGTGGTTACGGAACCCCTACCTTGTCCCAGACCTGCTGTTTTCAACTCTTAATGATCGGCTATGAAAAGCCAACTGAGATTATTCCTGATTATTATTGACCATGCGATACATTTTGAAAAATCTTTGCTCTCTCTAATTTTCTCCTTCTCTCTTTCTTTCTCTCGGAGGACCTGAGCCCTAGGACCATACGTCGGGACTACCGGCCGTGGTGACTCCTGCTGTCCCCAGTCCGCCTGGCCTTGCTGCTATTCCAGTTTCAACTGTTCTGCCTGCGGTTATGGAACCCCTACCTGTCCCAGACCTGCTGTTTTCAACTCTTAATGATCGGCTATGAAAACCAACTGAGATTTTATTCCTGATTATTATTTTGACCATGCTTGTCATTTATGGAAATTTTGAAATCTTGGCCTCTCTTAATTTTCTCCTTCTCTCTTTCTTTCTCTCGGAGGACCTGGGCCCTAGGACCATGTGGTCGGGACTGCCGCCCGTGGTGACTCCTTGCTGTCCCCAGTCCGCCTGTGCCTTGCTGCTATTCCAGTTTCAGCTGTTCTGCCTGCGGTTATGGAACCGCCACCTGTCCCAGACCTGTTGTTTTTCAACATCTTGTATGATCGGCTATGGAAAAGCCAACTGAAAATTATTCATGATTATTATTTGACCATGCTTGTCATCTTATAACATTTTTGAACATCTTGGCATAGTTCTGTTTTAATCTCCACCGGCACAGCCAGAAGAGGACTGGCCACCCCTCATAGCCTGGTTCCTCTCTAGGTTTCTCTCCTAGGTTTTGGCCTTTCTAGGGAGTTTTTCCTAGCCACCGTGCTTCTACACCTGCATTACTAGCTGTTTGGGGTTTTAGGCTGGGTGTCTGTACAGCACTTGAGATATTAGCTGATGTACGAAGGCTATATTAAAATAAAATTGATTGATTGATTGATTGAAATGATCTCCAACACCAGACCTGGGTAGTAGAACAGAGTGTAGAAGACCTCCAACACCAACTGGGTAGTAAAACACAGAGTGTGGAATATACTCCAACACACAGTCCTGGGTAGTAAACAGAAGTGTGGAATGATCTCCAACACCAGACCTGGGTAGTAGAAACAAGAGTGTAGAATGACCTCCAACACCAGACCTGGTAGTAGAACACAGAGTGTGGAATGACCTCCAACACCAGACCTGGTAGTAGAACACAGAGTGTAGAATGACCTCAAAACCAGACCTACAGTTGAAGTCGGGAGTTACATACACTTAGTTGAGTCATTAAAACTCGTTTTTCAAACACTCCACAAATTTCTTGTTAGGACATCTACTTTTGGCAATCATTTTTCCAACAATTGTTTACAGACAGATTATTTCACAATTCCAGTGGGTCAGAGGTTTACCTACCACTAAGTTGACTGTGCCTTTAAACCGCTTGGAAAATTCCAGAAAAGGATGTCATGGCTTTAGAAGCTTCTGATAGGCTAATTGACATAATTTGAGTCAATTGGAGTGTACCGTGGATGTATTTCAAGGCCTACCTTCAAACTCAGTGCCTCTTTGCCTGACATCTGGGAAAATCAAAAGAAATCAGCCAAGACCTCAGAAAAAATATTGAGACCTCCACAAGTCTGATTCATCCTTGGAGCAATTCCAAACACCTGAATGTACCATGTTACTGTAAAAAGAATAGTACGCAAGTATAAACACCACGGGACCACGCAGCCTTCATACCGCTCAGGAAGGAGACGCGTTCTGTCTCCTAGAGATGAACACTTTGTGGAAAAGTGCAAATCAATCCCAGAACAACAGCAAAGGACTTTTGAAGATGCTGGAAAACAGGTACAAAAGTATCTATATCCACATGTAACGAAGTCCTATATCGAACATAACCTGAAGGCCGCTCAGCAAAGAAGAAGACACTGCCTCCAAAACCTCCATAAAAAGCCAGACAACTGTTTGCAACTGCACATGGAACAAAGATCATACTTTTTTGGAGAAAATGCCCTCTGGTCTGATGAACAAAAAATAGAACTATTTGGCCATAATGACCATCATTATGTTTGGAGGAAAAAGGGGGAGGCTTGCAAGTCGAAGAACACCATCCCAACGTGAAGGACGCGGGTGGCAGCATCATGTTGTGGGGGTGCTTTGCTGCAGGAGGGACTGGCACTTCACAAAATAGATGGCATCATGATGGTAAAAATATGTGGATATATGAAGCAACATCTCAAGACATCAGTCAGAATTTAAAGCTTAGTCGCAAATGTGTCTTCCAAATGACAATGACCCCAAGCATACTTCCAAAAGTATGTGCAAAAATGTTTGAAGAACAACAAAGTCAAGGTATTGGAGTGGCCATCACAAAGCCCTGACCTCAATCCTATAGAAAATTTGTGGGCATAACTGAAAAAGTGTGTGCGAGCAAGGAGGCCTACAAACCTGACTCAGTTACACCAGCTCTGTCAGGAGGAATGGGCCAAAATTTACCCAACTTATTGTGGGAAGCTTGTGGAAGGCTACCCGAAACGTTTGACCCAAGTTAAACAATTTAAAGGCAATGCTACCAAATACCAATTGAGTGTATGTAAACTTCTGGCCCACTGGAAATGTGATGAAAGAAATAAAAGCTGAAATAAATCATTCTCCCTACTATTACTCTGACATTTCACATTCTTAAAATAAAGTGGTGATCCTAACTGACCTGAGACAGGGAATTTTTACTTGGATTAAATGTCAGGAATTGTGAGAAACTGAGTTTAATTGTATTTGGCTGAGGTGTATGTTAACTTCCGACTTCAACTGTATATACATCAAATCACATTTTATTTCTCACATACACATGTTCAGCAGATGTTATTGCAGGTGTAGCGAAATTCTTGTGTTCCTAGCTCCAACAGTCCAGTAATATCTAACAAGTAATATCTAACAATACACACAATCTAAAGGAATGGAATTAAGAATATATAAATATTTGGACGAGCGATGTCAGAGCAGCATAGACTAAGATTCAGTAGAATAGGATAGAATACAGTATATACATATGAGATGAGTAATACATAGACTAAGATACAGTAGAATAGGATAGAATACAGTATATACATGTGAGATGAGTAATGCCAGATATGTAAACATGCAGGAGATCCACGAAGGAAAGATAGTGATGGTGCGCAGTGACATTGTTGCAAATGGTGGGGAACAACCAATTTCGGCATTTTTAATAATTTTACCCCCGTTTTTTCTCCCCAAATTCGATATAAAAATGTGATGATCTAGTTTCATTGGTGGAGTTTAAACACTTAATCGATGTATATATCATAGAAGAGTGTAATTGATTTTAGGCCAGCTGTTTTTAGTCAAGACTTTCGTGTTTTTAATGTAATTTTTTTTTTTGTACGAAGTTTTGTATAGTATAGTTTTGTTTAATGTTGTGTTAATGTATGTAAGTTGTTTTGTCTGAAACGTTGTTCCCCCTGCTGCTATTGGATCAGGTCTCTCTTGGAAAATAGATGTTCTCAATGAGAAAAAAACWGTATAAATAAAGGTTAAATACATTTTTTAAATAAAATATTGTCTCATCGCTGCAACTCCCCAACGGGCTCAGGCGGCGAAGGTCGAGTCATGCGTCCTCTGAAACATGACCGAACCGCGCTTCTTAACACCTGCCCGCTTAACCCGGAAGCCAGDTGCACCAATATGTCGGAGGAAACACTGTTCACCTGACGACCGAGGTCAGCCTGCAGGCGCCACAAGGAGTCGCTAGAGTAGTAAAMCCCCCCCCGGCCAAACCCTCCCCTAACCCGGACGACGCTTGGCCAATTGTGTGCCGCCCACAACAGCAGGTTGTGGTACAGCCCGGGATCTGTAGTGACGCCTCTAGCACTTCGATGCAGTACCTTAGACCGCTGCACCACTCAGGCATATTTTTTTTTTAAACAATTCCGATGGTTGTTAAAAGTGTAATTTTGACATTATTACCGTTATATCAACACACCTATTCCCCAGGCGCTCTTTTGATGATTCTGTAACCCGTAATAAGGCCTTAGGCTTCATGGCATGTTAACAATTAGAAGACCTCCTCCGCTAAGTTTGTTTTGTTTCACTGCTTTAGCACACTCTGCCAAACCCGGATGTTTTAGCCGTGTCTGAATCCTGGGGCTTAGGGAAAGACCACAAAAAATTCAATTTTTCATCCCCAATCTACAAATATTTCAGACAAGATAGAACGGGCCAAGGGGCGGTGTTGCAATTCTACTGTGCAAGACTGCCTGCAGAGTTTCTGTTTTTACTATCCAGGTTCTGTTCCCAAACAATTTGAACTTTTCTACTTTTAAAATCGCACCTCTCTAAAACAAAGCTCTCACCGTTGCCGCCTGCTATAGACCACCCTCTGCCCCAGCGGTGCTCCTGACACTATATGTTGAACTGATTGCCCCCATATCTAATCTTCAGACTTCGTGCTGCAGGCGACTAAATTTGAACATGCTCAAACCCAGCCCACCCTACAATCTAAGCTTGATGCCTCAATCTCACACAAATTATCAATGACCTTACCAGGTACCACCCATTCCGTTAAACACGGGTACCTCATATAGATATCATGACCTAACAAACTTGCCCATCCAAATACACCTCTTGCTGTTTTCAACAAGATTCAGCATCACTGCCACATTGCCTGCATCCACGTAGGGTCAGCGGTCAAACGACCTCCACTCATCCTGTCAAACGCTCCCTGAAAACTGCAGCGAGCAGGCCTTTTCTAATAACCTGCCGGGGGATCCTGAAGGATATTGATTCTATCCCTCAGTAGAGGATGCCTGGTCATTTTTTTTAAATGGCTTCCTCACCATCTTGAATAGCATTGCCCATTCAAGAAAGTTGAAACCAGAACAGATTAGCCCTTGTTCTCTTCCGACCTGGACTGCCCTTAACCAAGCAGAAAACATCTATGGCGTTCTGCATTAGCATGACAGCTCCCCGTGATATGGCAAACTTTTCAGGGAAGCCAGAAACCATTATACAAGGCGTTAGAAAAGCCAAGGCGCTGCTTTTTCAAGCAGAAATTTGCTTCCTGAACACAAATTCAAAAAAGTTCTGGACACCGTAAAGTCCAGTGGAGAATAAGAACACCTCCTCCCAGCTTCCACCGCTCTGAAGATAGGAAACACTGTCACCACCGACAAAAGTCCCACTATAATTGAGAATTTCAATAGCATTTTTCTACGGCTGGCCATGCTTTCCACCTGGCTACCCCTACCCCGGCACAACAGCACTGCCCTCCCTCTGCTTACTCGCCCAAGCCTTCCCCATTTCTCTTTCTCCCAAATACAGTTAGCTGATGTGCTAAATGAGCTGCAAAATCTGGACCCTTACAATCGGCCGGGCTAGTAATCTGGACCTTTCTTTTCTAAACTATTCTGCTGAAAAGTTGTTGCCACCCTATTACTAGCCTCCTTTCAACCTCTCTTTCGTGTCGTCTTGAGATGCCAAAGTTTGGGAAAGCAGCTGCGGTTTTCCCCTCTTCAAAGGGGGGGACACTCTTGACCCAAACTGCTACAGACCTATATCTATCCTACCCTGCCTTGCTAAGGTCTTCGAAAGCCAAGTCAACAAACAGATACCGACCATTTCGAATCCCACCACACCTCTCCGCTATGCAATCTGGTTCAGAGCTGTCATGGGTGCACCTCAGCCACGCTCAAGGTCATTAAAACGATATCGTAACCGCCATTCGATAGGAAACATACATGTTGCGCCGTATTCATTGACCTGCGCCAAGGCTTTTGACTCTGTCATCCCACATCCTCATCGGGCAGGATCGACAGCCTTGGTTCTCTAATGATTGCTCCGCGGTTCACCAACTACTTCTCTATCGAGTCAGTGTGTCAATCGGGGTCTGTTGTCCGGGCCGCTGGCAGTCTCTTGGGGGGTGCCACAGGGTTCAATTCTTGGGACCGACTCTCTTCTCTTGGTATACATCAATGATGTCGCTCTTAGCTGCTGGTGAATTCTCTGATCCACCTCTACGCAGACGACACTATTCTGTATCTTCCTGGCCTTCTTTTGACACTGTGTTAACAACCTCAGGCGAGCTTCAATCCATACAACTCTCCTTCCGTGGCCTCCAACTGTCTTAAATACAAGTAAAACTAAACATGCATTGCTCCTTCAAAGCCGATCGCTGCCTGCCTCCTGCCCGGCCTGTCAACATCAAGACTTTGGACGGCTCTGACTTAGAATATGTGGACAACTACAAATACCTAGGTGGTCTGGTTAGACTGGAAACTCTCCTTCCAGACTCACATCAAACATCTCCATCCAAAGTCAAATCTAAGAATTGACTTCCTATTCCGCAACCAAAGCATCCTTTACTCATGCTGCCAAAACATACCTTGTTTAAAACTGACCATCCTACCAGCTCGACTTCGGTGATGCATCTTACAAAATAGCCTCCAAACCCTACTCAATAAAATGGATGCAGTTCCTATCACAGTGCCATCCGTTGTCACCAAAGCCCCATGATACTACCCACACTGCGACCTGTACACTCTCGTTGGCTGGGCCCTCGCTTCATACTCGTCGCCAAACCATCTGGTTCCAGGTTCACTACAAGGACCCGCTAGGTAAGTCCCCCTTATCTCATGTCGCTGGTCACCATAGCAGCACCTACCTGTGAGCACGCGCTCCAGCAGGGTATATCTCATCTAGTCACCCCAAAACCAATTCTTCCTTTGGACGCCTCTCCTTCCATTCTCTGCTTGCAATGGACTGGAACGAACTACAAAAATCTCTGAAACTGGAACAACTTATCTCCCTCACTAGCTTGAGCACCAGCTGTCAGAGCAGCTCATTAGATTACTGCACCTGTACATAACCATCGACAATTTAGCCCAAACACTACCTCTTTACCTACTGTATTTATGTTATTATTTATTTTGCTCCTTTGACCCCATTCATCTTGTCTCTACTTTGCATTTCCTTTCACTGCAAACCAACCATTCCCAGTGTTTTTTTAGTTTTTATTTTACATTGCGTGTTGTATTCACTTCGCCTCCATGGCCTTTTATAGTTTATTTATTTATACATATATTTTGTTTGCCCTTCACCTCCCTTATCTCACCTCACTTGCTCTCATTGTATAGACTTATTTTTTTCCGTTAGTGACTATATGTGTGTCTTACTCCATGTGTAACTATGGTGTTGTATGTGTCGAATCTGCTTTGCTTTATCTTGGCAGGTCTCAAGATAGAACGTGTCTCAGCCTACCTGGTTAAATAAAGGTTAAAAAAAATAAAATAAAAACACACAGTGCCGCGGCCGCTGCGTCTGCTCTGAAGGGAGACTTTTGGCAACCCGTCTGTTGCGGTGGGCTCCTCCTGAAGAAGAATGGTGGTTGGAATAGGAAAACAGTCCGCACTACCGGTCTATGCGGACCCCAAAGCTGTTTTCCCTGAGCTCGGTGATATGGGGCAGCCCGGCGCAGAGCCTGGCTGGCTCAACCTCAGCAACCGCTGGGAGCAGGGGTCGTGGTTCGTGCGCCTTGTAGCGACAAGCACTGAATGAGTGGTCTGTATTTCAGGCCACCCCATGCAGGTTTTCCAGCTCCGGGTGCCTGCCCCACAGCTCGCACAGAGGGGTCGTCTCCTTACCCCCACCAGCTCCCTCTTCAAGGTATCTGCCAATGGACTCAGGATGAGCCAGCTGGGTCTGTAGCGCAGCTCCGTAGGAGAGAGCGTCTGTATGGAACGGCCCATGCTAGCTCGCTCTGCACGGAGGGCATGTGAGCATACGCCGAGAGAGGCCTCAATGTCATTAGCTAGCACCCGTAGAGGCTGCTCCAGGCTGCCTGCGTCTTGACTCAGTTCGAGCGCAGTAGCCCGGGCTGTAATCGACTGTCCATTGCGCGCTCCTCAGTGCTGCCCACTAAAGCACCATAGTCACGTCTTGTCCTCGGGCGAATTCAATATCAAACAGGCGCAGGCATCATCCGTGAGGCATAAAGCCAATCGCAGTGCCCTATCTGTGCATTCGACGCGGCACCGTAAGAATGAGGCTATACAGTTCAAGAGACGGCATGAAAACTCCCAATCGCCTTACCTGAATACTCGGAGTCTTAAGATACAGATCGACGCAGCCGAATCCGGGCCGCCGCCATGTTTGTTCTACATCCTGAGCCCCGATTTCCTCGTCCCGCCGCATGTCGACGTTCTTCTTCCTCTGTTCTGTCCACTCATATATCGCGCGAAGCACAGTCGACGAAGCACTCATGCCCGCTTCAGCAAGCCATCGTCCATGCTTTATCCTCTCTTTTGCCTTATATCTCTCTCATCTCGCTATGCTCTCTGGTGTTTCTCTCTCCTATTTTTCAACCCCGTTCTCACCTACGGTAGCTAGCCACAGAAGTCAGCTAGAGAAGCTGGCTAAAATTTTATCCAACCGTTTTACTTCTGACACCAATGAATGACCTGACTAGATTCATAAAGAACAATTGTCCAGACAGAGGAATGAGTTTACGATATTACGGTTTATTATTAACCCTATCTTTTACTCAGTCTGTATTTTTGTCTGTGTATTAGTGCCCACGTCTATAGATATATAGATATGTAATTATCATCTTCTCTGTTCTTGCTCGTGTGAAGGCCAGACTAGATAGGAGAGGCCAGAACGAAACGCGAATGTCACCGGACTGCCATTTGCGATTCGACACCAGAAAGGTTACATTCATTTCCAATAATCGCGGCTCGATGCCGTCTCTGTAGATATCTTTCGTGCATGAGGCAGTTGCTTGTCGTCTGTTGTGTGCTATTACGTTCGATTAACCGGAACGTATGCATCAAATTGATGATGTGGATTGCTGGATCAGGAAAGTACATAAATTAGGAACGTAGATGTTTTTTTGCACACACATTCATAAAAATTTTGTGATTATTATCATAAAACAGTTTTGATTTGCATTAATTTTCTTTACATTTTTATACATTTATTTTGCATAGTTATATTATTATCGATGACATTCCTCAATTTAATTTTTGTGAGAGCCTATATATAACCCCCCCCCAATAAATAATCGGAGCGAAATGAAATTAAATAATAGTAAAGATAGGCAGAGTAGGCTCTTTCAACAATAGCACCACGACCACTCTCATTTGGCTAGGTTCAGCCAAGCTTAGGGTCAGCTAGCTAACCGCTACACCTAGCCACCATCTAAGCCACAAGGCTCACTACTACAATGCGACCTGGCATCCTCTGACTATCGTGACCTTGTCTCACGCAATTTTTGTTTTATGTCCCTGTAGCTGTCAGCAGTTGTGTCCAAAGATACTGGTTTGAAATGATACTGCGAACAAATTATTCTTCCTCATGTTCCAACCGCATGCGACCATTTGCAAACAGGTACCTGCATACAAGTATAGTTGCCTACTGCGCAAAAGTTTATGCCAGCAGTGATGCAATGACGCCAGTCGGTGTGTTCGGAAGCATTTAGAGAGAGAAGCAAGGCTAAGACCTGGTCTTAATTCCCCAACTGCTTCCTATCCCCCTCCACGCCACTCCGGCCAACCGCCAAAGGACTGACCCGCATCAGACATTCATTCAGCCATACCGTGCATTGCGCCAGATAGAGGTTCGATGAGACAGTCCTACGGACACCACGCGAACACTGGGGTACGGGTAAGTACAACTACAACCGTAACCTAGCCCTAACAATAACACCAACAGGCTGTCTATTGCGGGTCCGCTACAGCTATGCTCCAGGAAAGAGAGATTTATGACACAAAATAACCACAATAAACAAATGTTGAGACAGATTGTGCAACAACACGCATTCATTTCCACTATTAATGCAGATCATATGGACTTTATTTAAAACAGGTAATCAATTATCAATTGTAGCCTTATTTAGACCCAAAATGTATTTGTTTATGTTGCCATTGTCCGGCTATTCAACAAGGGAAGGCGACTCATGTGAGACTCAGCCTTTAAATTCAAGTTATTTGGAATGTTAACTTTGATGCCTTCAATGAACAATGATGCACCTTACAACATGGAATGCCACGTTAACGGAAATTATGTTCAAAGGACTGATGTCTACCGTGCCAAAGAGATGAGAGGTGGAGGGTCGCAAGTG
>NW_019957588.1:465264-479447 GCF_002910315.2 Salvelinus sp. IW2-2015
AGTTTATGGCAGTCACCATGTTACAGGGAAGTGTGATGGGAGGGGGGTTGGAATGCAGACTAGTTGATTGCAGTTCACCATGTTACAGGGAAGTGTGATGGGGGAGTTTGGAATGCAGGACTAGTTGATGCAGTTCACCATGTTACAGGAGTGTGATGGGGGAGTTGAATGCAGACTAGTTGATGCGTCACCATGTTAGTGGAAGTGTGATGGAGGGAGTTTGGAATGCAGACTAGTTGATGCAGTTCACCATGTTACAGGGAAGTGTGATGGGGAGGGGGGTGGGGGGAGTTTGTATGGGAATGCAGACTAGTTTGATGCAGTTCACCATGACAGGGGAAGTGTGATGGGGGAGGGAGTTTGGAATGCAGACTAAGTTGATGCAAGTTCACCATGTTACAGGGAAGTGTGATGAGGGGTTTGGAATGCAGACTAGTTGATGCAGTTCACATGTTACAGGGAAGTGTGATGGGGGGAGTTGGAAGCAGACTAGTTGATGCAGTTCACCAGTTACAGGGAATTGTGATGGGGGAGTTTGGAATGCAGACTAGTTGATGCAGTTCACCATGTTACAGGGAAGTGGTGATGGTGGGGAGTTTGGAATGCAGACTAGTTGATGCAGTTCACCATGTTACAGGGAAGGTGTGATGGTGGGTGAGTTTGGAATGCAGACTAGTTGATGCAGTTCACCATTTTACAGGGAAGTGTGATGGGGGGAGTTTGGAATGCAGACTAGTGATGCAGTTCACCATGTTACAGGGAAGTGTGATGGGGGAGTTTGGAATGTAGACTAGTTGATGAGATCACCATGTTACAGGAAGTGTGATGGAGGGAGTTTTGGAATGCAGACTAGTTGTTGCAGTTAACCATTTACAGGGAAGTGTGATGGGGGGAGTTTGGAATGTGCAGACTAGTTGATGCAGTTCACCATGTTACATTGAAGTGTGATGGGGGAGTTTGGAAGCAGACTAGATGTTGCAGTTCACCATGTTACAGGGAAGTGTGATGGGGGGAGTTTGGAATGCAGTTATGTTGATGCAGTCCACCATGTTAAGGGAATGTGATGGGGGAGTTTGAATGCAGACTAGTTTGCAGTTCACCAGTTACAGGGAAGTGTGATGGGGGAATGCAGACAGTTGTTGCAGTTCACCAGTTACAGGGAAGTGTGATGGGGGATACAGTCTAGTTGATGCAGTTCACCATGTTACAGGGAAGTGTGATGGGGGGTTGTAAGCAGACTAGTTGATGCAGTTCACCATGTACAGGGAAGTGTGATGGGGGAGTTTGGAATGCAGACTAGTTGATGCAATTCACCATGACAGGAAGTGTGATGGGGGGAGTTTGGAATGCAGACTAGTTGATGCAGTCACCATGTTACAGGGAAGTGTGACGGGGGGATTTGGAATGCAGTCTAGTTGTTGCAGTTCACCATGTTACAGGAAGTGTGATGGCAGGGATTTTGGAACACAGACTAGTTGATGCAGTTCACCATGTTACAGGGAAGTGTGATGGGGGAGGTTTGGAATGCAGACTAGTTGATGCAGTTCACCATGTTACAGGAAGTGTGATGGGGGAGTTTGGAATGCAGACTGGTTGATGCAGTTCACCATGTTACAGGGAGTGTGATGGGGGAGTTTGGAATGCAGACTAGTTGATGTAGTTCACCATGTTACAGGGAAGTGTGATGGGGAATGCAGACTAGTTGTTGCATTTCACCATGTTACAAGGAAGTGTGATGGAGGAATGCAGACTAGTTGTTGCAGTTCATCATGTTACAGGGAAGTGTGATGGGGAATGCAGACTAGTTGATGCAGTTCACCATGTTACAGGGAGGTGGTGATGGGGGAGTTTGGAATGCAGACTAGTTGTTGCAGTTCACCATGTTACAGGGAAGTGTGATGGGGGGAGTTTGGAATGCAGACTAGTTGATGCAGTCCACCATGTACAGGGAAGTGTGTGATGGGGAATGCAGACTAGTTGTTGCAGTTCACCATGTTACAGGAAGTGTGATGGGGGAATGCAGACTAGTTGTTGCATTTCACCATGACAGGGAAGTGTGATGGAGGAATGCAGACTAGTTGTTGGCCTGTTACAGGGAAGTGTGATGGGGGAATGCAGACTAGTTGATGCAGTTCACCATGTTTACAGAAGGAAGTGTGATGGGGGAGTTTGGAATGCAGACTAGTTGTTGCAGTTCACCATGTTACAGGGAAGTGTGATGGGGGAGTTTGGAATGCATACTAGTTGATGCAGTCCAATATGTTACAGGGAAGTGTGATGGGAGAATGCAGACTAGTGTGTTCAGTTCGCCAGTTTACAGGGAAGTGATGGGGGGGAGTTTGGAATGCAGACTAGTTGATGCAGTTCACCATGTTACAGGGAAGTGTGATGGGGGAGTTTGGAATGCAGACTAGTTGTTGCAGTTCATCATGTTACAGGAAGGTGATGGGGGAATGCAGTCTAGTTGATGCAGTTCACCTAACTTCCACAGGGGGAACATTCTACATGTAGCACCTTTAGTGCTGAATGAAATAGAGGTTCCAGTACATTTACCACATATGAAAAATATACTAGGTGGCTGCTGCTACAGTCCTCCTTGTGCTGATGGAAACATCTTGATGGAATCTGTCAAATGTGGATAAAGTATCTGATGAAAACATGGAAATGTATTTTTGGGGTGATTTGAATATGACTGGTTTACCACCAAATGTCCACTGAGGGAAAAGCTTCTTTCTGTGGCCAATAGTTGTAACAAAACCCAAGGTGACACTACAACCAGAATGTTCACAAGTCTGATACCACATCATCAACCTGTATTGATCAAATTTTTACCAACATGGCTGAACATTACTCTAAAGCTGTAGCAGTGGTGATCAGAACCTGGTGACACTCAAGAGAAAAAACACAAATACCAAAGATCCTAAAGTAACCTACCCAAGGCCATACAGAGGTTCAGCCAGGACTCATTTACCAAAGACTGATCCTAAAGTAATCTACCCAAGGCCCTACAAGAGGTTCAGTCAGGACTCGTATACCAAAGGCTGATCCTAAAGTAACCTACCCAAGGTCCTACAAGAGGTTCAGTCAGGACTCATATACCAAAGGCTGATCCTAAAGTAACCACCAAGTCCTACAAGAGGTTCAGTCAGGACTCATATACCAAAGGCTGATCCTAAAGTAACCTACCCAAGGCCCTACAAGAGGTCCAGTCAGGACTCGTATACCAAAGGGCGATCCTAAAGTAACCTACCCAAGCCCTACAAGAGGTCAGTCAGGACTCATTTGTGGATGAGGTTAAGAATGTGCGATGGCTGGAAGTGTGCAGTGAGGATTATCCTGAAAGGGACTGAGTGTGTTTATGAAATGATTTATGAGTTTTGATGATAAGCAAGCCCCAATAATAAGAAAACAGACTGAGGTCAAACGATGCCCAGGGATTGATGAGGCTGAGAAATGTAACGGTTCAACGTAATGATACCAAAAAGTAGCGGACATATCTGTCTGATGAGCAAAGTATTGTAAATGAGTACATCTAGTGACCAAGCTAGACCAGTTTATTGTAAATGAATACATCTAGTGACCAAACTAGACCAGTTATTGTAAATGAATATATCTAGTGACCAAACTAGACCAGTTTTGTAGATTAATACATCTAGTGACCAAACTAGACCATTATTGTAAATGAATACATCCAGTGACCAAGCTAGACCAGTTATTGTAGATGAATACATCTAGTGAACAAACTAGACAGTTATTGTAGATGAATACATCTGTGACAAACTAGACCAGTATTGTAAATGAATACATCTAGTGACCAAGCAGACCAGTTATTGTAGATGAATACATCTAGTGACCAAGCTACCAGTTATTGTAGATGAATAGATCTAGTGACCAAGCTAGACCAGTTATTGAGTAGATGAATACATCTAGTGACCAAACTAGACCAGTTATTGTAGATGAATACATCTAGTGACCAAGCTCGACCAGTTATTGTAGATGAATACATCTATGACTAAGCTAGACCAGTTATTGTAGATTAATACATCTAGTGACCAAGCTAGACCAGTTATTGTAGATGAATACATCTAGTGACCAAGCTAGACCAGTTATTGTAGATGAATACATCTAGTGATCAAGGTCAAAAGAAAGGATATTATCATCACTAAATCAAGGCTGATGGAAAACATCTTTGGACAACTTTTATTCAACACAAGTGGCAGACATGTTTGAAATCCTACCCATTGTAACATTCATGACCAAAACCACCTGACATTGCAAATGACTTGAATGACTAATTGACGGGTCAGGTGGACACGTTGAGAAATGAGTCCAACTGACGGCTCCCGGAATCGGACCGCAGAGTGAAGAAAAAGCAGCCAACAAGTGCTCAGAATATGTGGTAACTCCTTCAAGACTGTTGGAAAAGCATTCCAGGTGAAGCTGGTTAAGAGAATACCAAGAGTGTGCAAAGCTGTCAATAAGGCAAAGTGTGACGATTTGAAGAATCTCAAATATAAAATATATTTTGATTTAACACTTTTTTGGTTACTACATGATTCCATATGTGTTATTTCATAGTTTTGATGTCTTCACTATTATTCTACAATGTAGAAAATAGTAAAAATAAAGAAAAACCCTTGAATGAGTAGGTGTTCTAAAACGTTTGACCAGTAGGGTATATTATGTTATATAATAAATATGTAATAATATTAAAACATAACTGTTTGTCCTTATAGGGAACCAGATCGTGACTCCAACTCAAAACTCATGCTTCCAACCCTTTAACTTTTTGTGTGAAAATTAAAATATACATTTTATTCAACTGCGTTACCCACTCCAGTCAGCAGATTACGATCTGCGACTTTAAGGCCATTCTGTTAGTGTGACGTATAATCTAGTGGACGGGACGCTTCTTTCACCAGCAACAACAGTCAGTCACCCACCTCGGTAGCTTGCTAGACAAAATAGCCGAACCAATAAAGCTCTTTAGACGCTTTAGTGTATATTAGCCACTGTGTTTTAAACCCACTTCTGTCGTCTAGATAGTTATCCGATTTAATTTCATATTTACGGTGTTGTTGTTATTATTCAGCTAGCGGGCTGGTTAAGTTAGCATTAGCATAGCTAGCGGGCTGGTTAAGTTAGCATTAGCCTAGCTAACATCCCCGACCATGCGGTCACTAAGCTACTCCTCCGCTAAAGAAGAAATGGATATCACGGTAAAACAAGAAGTAGAGGAAGAGGCCGATACTGTGAAAGAAGAAAAAGACGCGTTCAGAGTGAAAGAGGAAGAGGAAGAGGAGGCTGTTACGGTAAAAGAAGAGGAGAAGAAAGAGGAAGATGTTACAGTAAAAGGAGAGGCAGATGCAGTTTATGGCGTGGAGGAGGAGGAGATGACGGTCACATCGAAAAGGGAGGAGGAAGAAGAGAACGAAACTGGATTTCTGGGCCCGGTTTCCCAAACGCATCTTAAGGCATCCAATGGTTCTAACGATGAATTTAGCCATAAGATGGTTTTGAGAAACCGTCCCCTGATTAACACTAGTAAGTACTGTCTTAAAAACAGAGGCACAAATTCTGCAGTTGTTGAACTGATGTGTGGTGTTAAAGCGGAAATATGCAATTGCTACATCCATATTGTGACTTTTAAATTATTTATTTATAGCCATTGATTCTTGAAGAATATAACACATGCTTCATGAGCTTAGTTCAACTGTTGTACCCCATCAGATCCCCAAATAAGCTTTTTTTACTCTAATGTTTAGAAACAATGTAAATCAACACTGTATAGCCTCAACATGGTTAAAACTAATGTTTATATCATGGATGGTCAGTCCTTGCATCCATTGGTCTGTCTGTCTCTAGTTACATTTCTCCAACCCCATAATCATCTTATTACCAAAACAGTGGTGGAATGACAGATTTGTTATTGTTTGAACTGCAGATTGCTGGGTTGTGTGGATTTTTTAAACCGCAACAAAATGGCTTTCCAGAGGCTTGGTTTGGTAAACAGCTGAGGGATGGGGGAAGGAGAAGTGTAACCAATCTCAAATTCATAGAGAAAGCTATTGTAGCAACCGTAACCCAACACCTAGCGACCTCGTCAAGAAGTTCAGACATCTTGGTGTAACAGACTTGACAGTCACTGGACCCAGGTTTGAGTTCAGCTCAGGGCTACCCCCTGAATTCACTACACTATGAATACAAGGCCTGGCCATGCATGATGTCATAATGATAGTTTAACCAGGTTTCTAGTCTAAATAGTATATTCTAGAATTCATCCATGATGTCATAATGATAGTTTAACCAGGTTTCTAGGATATATAGTATATTCTAGAATTCATCCATGATGTCATAATGATAGTTTAACCAGGTTTCTATGATATATATAGTATATTCTAGAATTGCCTGTGAAGATTTCCTGTGGAGGCAAATTATTATTTGCCCTACGCCCTATGGGACTACCAATCACGGTCGGTTGTGATACAGCCTGGATTTGATCCAGGGTGTCTGTAGTGGCGCCTCAAGCCCTGAGATGCAGTGTCCTCTGCGCCACCTGGGAGCCCCAAAATCATGMTCTAGTGCTGTCCCCAACTAAAATACATCTTGGTCAACCAAGAGTCATCTGTTCTTTCTACCAATCGCCCCATGGTTTTATAAAATCAAATATACYTACTGAACTTGTCTGATGCTTTAACCTGTCTGGCACCAGTGGGACGGTAGCATCCCACCTCGACAACAGCAAGTGAAATTGCAGGGCTCCAAATTCAAAACAACAGAAATCCCATAATTACAATTCCTCAAACATACAAGTATTACACACCATTTTAAAGATAAACTTCTTGTAAATCCAACCACAGTGTCCGATTTCAAAAACGCTTTACGGCGAAAGCACACCATCTGATTATGTTAAGTCAGCGCCTAGCCACAGAAAACCATACAGCCATTTTCCAACCAAGGAGAGGTGTCACAAAAGTCAGAAATAGCGTTAAAATTAATCACCTACCTTTGATGATCTTCATCTGGTGGCCCTCCCAGGTCCTCATGTTAGACAATAAATGTTAGTTTTGTTCGATAATATCCCTCTTTATGTCCAAAAACCTCAGTTTTGTTGGTGCGTTTAGTTCAGTAATCAAAAGGCACAATGCGTGCTCTCAACGTCAGACGAAAAGTTTTAAAAAGTACAATAAAAGTTCGTAGAAACATGTCAAATGATGTTTAAAATCAATCCTCAGGTTGTATTTGTCATAAATAATCAATAATATTTCAACCGGACAAATGCTTCATCAATAGAAAAGGTAAACAAGAAATGCGTGCTCACAATCACGCGCAGTACTCATGGCTGGAAATTTCAACTGACAGCACTTTCAATGAGACGCATCTCCCTAATCTTTCAGAGTAAAAGCCTGAAACAATGCCTAAAGACTGGCTATATGTCGAAGAAGCCATAGAGATCGTGAACTGGGTCCTAAGTCTATGTATGGTGGATAGGCTTTCAATGGAAAAACAGCCTTTCAAAATAATAGTACTTCCTGGTTGGATTTTCCTCAGGTTTTCGCCTGCCATATCAGTTCTGTTATACTCACCGACATTATTTTAACAGTTTTGGAAACCTTAGAATGTTTTCTATCAAAATCTACTAATTATATTCATAGCCTAGCTTCTTGGCCTAAGTAGTAGGCAGTTTAATTTGGGTACGCTTTTCATCCAAAATTCCGAATGCTGCTGTTTTAATAGTATGTTGTACCTAGTTTCCCTCCTTCAGGGAACAGTAGTTATAGTCATAACGTTACGCTTGTCATATGATGACATTCAACTTCAATACTGGATCTTGCTGTCAGAGTTTTTTTGTATTCAGATCTCTGAAATGGTCTTTAACTACGTAACATTTAGTGTCTCCTTATGTTACGCTGGGAAAACAGTTTTCATGGGCACAGAAATCCTAAATKATTTCAGAGTTTGCTAAATCCAATGGATCTGAGTCACCTTAACTTTATTGACAACACACAAATGGATACTGTCATTAATGTGGTTCTTCAATAATTACACATAATTCTTAATACTGTAGCTGTTTTGTTAGTCACATGTTCAACTATCATCAGCTGATCCAGGAAATCATTTTCTGAATGCCAGTCACATGACAAACATCATGACATGCAACAACAACCAAAGTGCTTCTTCATTCATTACACCGGTAAAGACAGTTATGCCGTGCTCCACGTTGGATCCAACATCCCTAACAAATTGATGTTTACAATGTTATTGTCTGCTTTATTTATAGTAGAGTCTCGTTAGTCTGTTTGCACACAGAGATACTTAGCTCATAATGTGTAGAGAACTGTTCCTTGATGGATAGGCTATTGTACAAAACACAGAGCTATTTTCCTTTATTCAGGACATTTAGAATGACAACCCATTACAGAGTAGCCTAGTGGGATTATTCACAAAATTATCTGGTGATCAGGTTATGAAATGTCATGACAAAGACATTTTAGTTTCCATGTTTCACCTGAAATTTTTAATGATTCATAGTCCTAGGTCTATGTTGTTGTTAGGTGAAGTTATGGGTGCTACAGTAGGTCTATGTTATTGTTAGGTGAAGTTATGGGTCCTACAGCAGGTCTATGTTGTTGTTAGGTGAAGTTATGGGTCCTACAGTAGGTCTGTGTTTTTGTTTGGTGAAGTTATGGGTCCTACAGTAGGTCTATGTTATTGTTAGGTGAAATTATGGGTCCTACAGTAGGTTTATGTTGTTGTTAGGTGAAGTTATGGGTCCTACAGTAGGTCTATGTTATTGTTATGGGTCCTACAGTAGGTCCATGTAAGGTGAAGTTGTGTGTCCTACAGTAGGTCTATATTATTGTTAGGTGAAGTTATGGGTCCTACAGTAGGTCTATGTTATTGTTGGGTGAAGTTATGGGTTCTACAATAGTTCATGCAGTTATGGGCCAATTTGTTAAACACTTAGTGTCCAAACCCTCATTGTCAGGCTGATGTTAAAGCCAAAGAGCCTTTTACTGGTTGAAGTGTTTAAGTATAAAGCAGTTGATTTGCGACAATAACACAAAGTTAAGTTGGAGATTCAAACAAGCCTTACAATTATAATCCAAAAGTAATGTGAAATGCACTCATAAGCAACCTGTAAATGGAGGCTATTATTGCTGTCAGCCTATGAGAACTCCCCTGAGTTTTCCCCCCACGGTGGTGAATTAGTGGATAGACACAGAAATGAATGTGAGTTTCCTTGAGTAGCACTCCTGATCTTGCGCTGCAATATTCAGAATACATTGTTAAAAATTGAAAAACTAAAATCTTTGCTCACCATTTTTGCTCCAGGCAGATATAGTACATCCATAACTAGTGGTTTCCTCATTACCAGATATACTACATCCATAACTAGTGGTTTCATCATTACCAGATATACTACATCCATAACTAGTGGTTTCCTCATTACCAGATATACTACATCCATAACTAGTGGTTTCCTCATTACCAGATATACTNTCATTACCAGATATACTACATCCATAACTAGTGGTTTCCTCATTACCAGATATACTACATCCATAACTAGTGGTTTCCTCATTACCAGATATACTACATCCATAACTAGTGGTTTCCTCATTACCAGATATACAACATCCATAACTAGTGGTGTCCTCATTACCAGATAAACAACATCCATAACTAGAGATTTTTTCATTACCAGATATACTACATCCATAACTAGCGGTTTCCTCATTACCAGATATACTACATCCATAACTAGCGGTTTCCTCATTAGCAGATATATTACATCCATAACTAGTGGTTTCCTCATTACCAGATATACTACATCCATAACTAGCGGTTTCCTCATTACCAGATATACTCCATCCATAACTAGTGGTTTCCTTATTAGCAGGGAGGAGTTTCTGCAATCAAATTGTGTGTGCATTGCCCTCGTGCTGCAATTTTAGCAAACACAGAAAGGGGCCTATATTGGAGACCAAAAGTCGTCTGGCACACTGCTTAGGATTTCAACAACTTTAACTTATTTCTAGTTACTACTAATGTGAAAACAAGACAAAATATGACTTGTTGCTAACTTGACTGTCTTAACATCTCTAGGATATGTGGGACGCTAACGTCTCACTTGGCCAAAATCCAGAAAAAATGTAGCGCGCCAAATTCAAATATATTACTATAAAAATCAATCTTTCATGAAATCACACATGAAAGACACCAAATTAAAGCTATACATGTTGTGAATCCAGCCAACATGTCTGATTTCAAAAAGGATTTACTGGGAAAGCGCACCAAACAATTGTGTTAGCTCAGTACATAGCCACAGAAAAACACAGCCATTTTCCCAGCAAAATATAGTAGTAACAAAAAGCAGAAATAGAGATAAAATTAATCACTAACCATTGAACATCTTCATCAGATGACACTCATATGACATCATGTTACACAATACATTAATGTTTTGTTCGATAATGTGCATATTTATATCCACAAATCTCGGTTTACATTGGCGCCATGTTCAGAAATGCTTCCAAAATATCCGGAGTAATTACAGAGAGCCACGTCAAATAACAGAAATATCATCATAAACTTTGATGAAAGATACACGTTTTTACATATAATTAAAGATACACTTGTTCTTAATGCAACCGCTGTGTCAGATTTTTAAAAAACTTTACGTAAAAAGCACACCATGCAATAATCTGAGACGGCGCTCAGATTTAACAACATTTCTCCGCCATGTTGGAGWCAACAGAAATACGAAATTACATCATAAATATTCCCTTACCTTTGATTATCTTCATCAGAATGCAGTGCCAGGAATCCTAGTTCCACATTAAATCGTTGTTTTGTTCGATAATGTCCATGACTTATGTCTAAGTAACTACTTTTGCTAGCATGTGTAGTACACGTGTCCAAACGCTCGCGCAGATGCAGGCAAACGTCGGACGAAAACTTCAAAAAGTTATATTACAAGTCGAATAAACTGGTCAAACTTAGTAGAGAATCAATCTCCAGGATGTTGTTATCATATATATCCAATAACGTTCCTACCGGAGCATTATTTTCAGTCTCTATAAGTAATGGAACGCATGGCGATATCATGAGGAAAGTGCGTGACCAAGAACTGGCACTCTGCCAGACCACTGACTCAAACACCTCCCATCCGGTCCCACAACACAGCATAAGCTTCATTCCACGGTCTACTGACTGTTGACATCTAGTGGAAGGCGTAGGAAGTGCAAACAGATCCATATATTACAGGGAATTGAATAGGTGATGACTTTAACATCGACATAATTCAAACAGTTTTAGAAACTCCAGAGTGTTTTCTATCAAATAGTAATAAAAATATGCATATATTAGCATCTGGGACAGAGTAGGAGGCAGTTCACTATGGGCACGCAATTCATCCAAAAGTGAAAATGCTGCCCCCTATATCAAAGAAGTTAATTGTCAAATAATTTAACAGACATCAATTGTTGTACAACTTCATGGGTATGCTCTGGGCATCACCTTTTACCTCAAATAAACAGTGGATATCTGCTGTTGTGGGCTTTTAACCGTTTGTCTGACTTTGTCATTCACACAGGAGAGAGACGGGACTTTCGTGGATCCTCTGTGGAGCCTCAACAACATCATGATGCTGACGAGGCAGAGAAGAGTCTCTCCAGATCAGAACTCAAGAAACACCAGCGATTACACACAGGAGAGAAATCTTTCTGCTGCTCTGACTGTGGAAAAATATTCAACTCTTCAGTAAACCTTAAGATACATCAACTAATTCACACTGGAGAGAAATATTTTGGCTGTGATCAATGTGGGAGGAGTTTTTCTACATCTAGCTATCTAACTATACACCGGAGAACACACACAGGAGAGAAACCTTATAGCTGTAGTCAGTGTGGGAAAGGTTTTGGTACATATAGCTGTCTGGCAGCACACCGGAGAACACACACAGGAGAGAAACCGTATAGCTGTACTCAATGTGGGAAGAGTTTTGGTSCATCMMGCTGTCTGACAAAACACCAGAGAACACACACAGGAGAGAAACCTTATAGCTGTGATCAATGTGGGAAGAGTTTTGGTACAGCTGGCTGTCTGGCAACACACCGGAGAACACACACAGGAGAGAAACCTTATAGCTGTACTCAATGTGGGAAGAGTTTTACTCATTCAACCAGCCTGATAGCACACCAGAGAACACACACAGGAGAGAAATCTTATAGCTGTGATCAATGTGGGAAGAGTTTTGGTACAGCTGGCTGTCTGGCAACACACCGGAGAACACACACAGGAGAGAAACCTTATAGCTGTACTCAATGTGGGAAGAGTTTTACTCAGCTAAGCAGCCTGATATCACACCGGAGAACACATACAGGAGAGAAACCTTATAGCTGTAATCAATGTGGGAAGAGATTTGCTTCATCTGGCCTTCTGACTGTACACCAGAGAATACACACCGGAGAGAAACCTTATTGCTGTGATCAATGTGGAAGAAGTTTTACTCAGCTAAGCAGCCTGGTATCTCACCAGAGAACACACACAGGAGAGAAACCTCATAGCTGTGATCAATGTGGGAAGAGATACTCTGATAAAAGATCTCTGACTAAACATCAGAAAATACATGGAGTTGTTTCATGATATCAATGAAATAATGTAGAATGTTTTTAATATTGTACTATTTAAAGGAATGTCAGAATGTAGAACCCTAAACACTTTCTCTGAATTGAAAGAGTTACTATTTATGAGATTTAACAAAAATAGAGCTGTGTTACACCTACCACGTTGGTGACCCACTTGAATCAAAATGCAACATTCCAAAGTGTTTAGGTTTTCAATATATCCCAAACTGTTTCTGCATATTGGTTATTGATTTGGACACGTTAAAACTGTGTTTTGACATTGCGCTATTCCCATTTAGCAAAATGTCATTGAAAAGAAGACTATGCCCAACGTCCAATATATGCTCTGTCCAGTATATGTTCGGTTGTAGTTGAAAGTGAAAGTTGAAAAGATGTCTTTTCAGGTCGATTTTTTTTCAATGACTTGAAAACTGCTTAATTTCAATGTACTTGCAGCCGATACACCTATAATCAATTTTATTAACAATCTGACATCACTCCAGTATTTTCTTGACAACATTCAAGTGCTAATTGTCTTTATAACATTACTGAAGAAGCATGATTCAAATCACCTCATATTTCAAACATTCAGCCTGACAAAAGATACATGTTTTATTATTCCAGCCTCACCATTAAGTTAATTATTGCCAATACATATTAACAAAGGGGTGTACATTTGGTTTTGATATTTCATATTTACAATTATGTAACATTTAGTAATCATAGTTATTCATGCAACCAACTTGACATTTTTGGGTACATTTATATTGACATCGTTATCCTGCTTTTAGAATATCAGGGTTAATTCTCACATGTGCCAACCCAAATGTACTAGAGCATGACATTGGGGACTGGGCCCCGATCCAACAACATGCCTTTTGAGTGAACCCTGAAAAGAGAGAGAAGCTCCGCAGTGAGGTGGAAAGTTACTATGGATATCGCAGGAGTTTCCTCTTGAAATCAGACATGTCTGTCATAAGGACAACTTGGTTGCTGATTATCTCAAGGCTGGGCAGTCAAAAGATTTGTGTTTTGCATTTAGCCAGTGAGTTACCATGATCACAATTTATTTTGACACGTTTTTCTGTGTTGGATATTAGTTTTATCTCTTATTCTTTTCTGTATTTTTTTTAAACTGCACTGTTGGGGGCTCGTAAGTAAGAGTTCCAGTGTTGTATCCAGCGCATGTGACTAATACTATTTGATTTGAGTTTTGTTTGGGCTCGTTCCAAGGGGACGAGAGTTCTAGAAGCTAGTGAGTTTTAGGAAGACGACAGTTCTAGAAGCTAGTGAGTTCTAGGATCCTATAGAAAGAAAAACGATTGTATATTATTATTTAGAAATGTTTTTTTCTTGTTTTTAATTGTTGACAGCCAGTAGACACCATGTTTATATTGTAGAAGGTGAAGCATTGTAGATGATTATGTGAAATGGAAGTTGTAGAGATACTCTGAATGATTGGCTATGAAAAGCTGACATTTACTGACATTTACTCCTGAGGTGCTGACCTGTTACACCCTCGACAACCACTGTGATTATTATTATTTGACC
>NW_019957589.1:0-35916 GCF_002910315.2 Salvelinus sp. IW2-2015
AATAACACATCTAGATAACACCCAGCAGTAACACATCTAGATAACCACCCAGCAGTAACAATAGCTAGATAACCACCCAGCAAGTAACATAGCTAGATAACCACCCAGCAGTAACATAGCTAGATAACCACCCAGCAGTAACATAGCTAGATAACCACCCAGCAGTAACACATCTAGATAACCACCCAGCAGTAACATAGCTAGATAACCACCAGCAGTAACACATCTAGATAACCACCCAGCAGTAACACATCTAGATAACCACCCAGCAGTAACATAGCTAGATAACCACCCAGCAGTAACACAGCTAGATAACCACCCAGCAGTAACATAGCTAGATAACCACCCAGCAGTAACATAGCTAGATAACCACCAGCAGTACATAGCTAATAACCACCCCAGCAGTAACATAGCTAGATAACACACCAGCAGTAACATAAAAAACGCTAGAGAACCACCCAGCAGTAACATAAGCTAGATAACCACCCAGCAGAACATAGCTAGATAACCACCAGCAGTAACATAGCTAGATAACCCCAGCAGTAACACATCTAGATAACCACCCAGCAGTAACATACTAGATAACACCCCAGCAAGTAACATACTAGATAACCACCAGCAGTAACAAGCTAGATAACCACCCCAGCAGTAACATAGCTAGAAAACCACCAGCAGTAACATAGCTAGATAACCACCCAGCAGTAACATAGCTAGATAACACCCAGCCATAACATAGCTAGATAACCACCCAGCAGTAAACATAGCCTAGATAACCACCCAGCCAATAACACATCTAGATAACCACCCAGCAGTAACACACTAGATAACCACCCAGCAGTAACACATTCTAGATAACCACCACACTAACATAGCCAGATAACCACCCAGCAGTAACATAGTAGATAACCACCCCAGCAGTAACATAGCTAGATAACCACCCCCCCACCAGCCAGTAAACCATAGCTAGATAACCACCCAGCAGTAACATAGCTAGATAACCACCCCCAGCCAGAGTTAACATAGCTAGATATACCACCCAGCAATAAACACATCTAGATACACCAACCCAGCAGTAACACATCTAGATAACCACCAGCAGTAACATAGCTAGATAACCACCCAGCAGTAACATAGCTAGATAACCACCCAGCAGTAACATAGCTAGATAACCACCCAGCAGTAACATAGCTAGCATACCTCTGCTCTGTAATAGCAGACAACACCTGTTTCTCTGACTCAGTCTCTGGCAGTGGACTGCTCTGTCACACTACTATACTGCTCCACAATCCAGCCTCAGCGCCAGCCTGGACAGGCTGTCAGAGGCTATTCTGTATGTTTAACCATTTGTGTGTGAAKGAGTMTGTGTGTGTGTGTTTGTGTGTTTGTGTGTGTGTGAGTTCCTCTTCCCATCCCACTGCTCTAGTGGTCTCTGACAGTTTTCTATAGTGGCAAATCCCCCTAAACTCGCACACCGCTTCCGACACACACACAGCCATTGTTAGACCATTGAGTTAAAACAGTGCTGGGGGGTTCACATACTTTAGGAAGTGATCTGTCTCAATCCTGTCACGTTTCCAATCAGACCGTACTACTAACTACAGCCTGGCTATTAACACATTAGTAATATATTTAATAATGTATTATTCCTCATTAATGATTAAAGTGCTAGCATTTAGCAGGTCCTACATGAACCATCCCAGTACTGAGAACCAGAGAATACTGCACAGGGCAGATGGTAGGATATGTTTGCTGGAGTACATAACTGTTGCTTACGAAGGTGTGACTGTTTCTGTAGAGAGTGTGTGTAGCTTCTGCAGCTGTTTGAATTCCCGTAGACAGGGAGACCGTCAGCTCTGATCCTCTCCTACACAGAGGTTTCAGGGCCTAGGAGGAACAAACACCTGTCCATCAACCACATCCCACTGAGTGACAGAGACACTGGTTCTCTAGTCCTAACACACTGACTTTACAGTGAGGAATCACCCGCCGCCACCTGCAATTCATTCCTGCTCTGCTCTCCGACCCTACACATTCAATTAGATTAAAAGGCAATCCTACCTGCTGCTACTGTTCCATACTGACCATACCATACATACCACAAGCCTATAAGACATACCACAGGCAGTGATGTGTGTGTGTGTCTGTCAGCCAGCCGTGGGGTCATACACTCCCCACACTGTGATCCGGCCAGCAGAGAGTGTAATCGGAGAGAGGGATGAGAATATACAGGGGTAATATCCTTTATCACTCTGATCCTTCTCTCTCCTCAGAGTTCCWCTGAGGCCTGACAGGGTGTCTAACTGTAGCCTTAAAAAATAACTCACACTAATCGGCAGCTAATTCCTTACTCCCCTGGGCTAGTCTTTGTCCTCCTTACCCATGAAAGTCCCTCTGAGGGCAGCTGTCACTGAAGCCTGGACCTGGAGTTTGGAGCCCCCCTCCCCTCACAGCAGACACTCTGCTGGGCACGTCTCTGCCAGAGCGGCCCCGAATCAAACATATAAATTCGCACACTAATATATTCTCGACAAACACACACACTCTCTAAAAAAACTACCCTACACACATACTACACATACGCAAGCTCTCTATAAAGAGAGAGGCTGCCTCCTCTGGATGTCTCGATCCTGCCTCTCAGCGTCCACGCAGGCAGAAAGACAGGGAAAGAGAGGAATCTGGAGGGACAGAAGAGGGCGAGAAGAGTGGTTGGATGGGAGGAAGTGGTGTGTATTCTGTGTGAGGGGGCAGTGTGTGTGTGGAATGTGTGTGTGATAAAGGGCCTTGGCAGCTCTCATCTGCTCGCCAGATGCTACAATGGTGTCATTGACAGGCAGGAGAACGGGCTATTGAGGGATGCGGGTAGTGACACCACACAGTGTTGTGAATGTTTGGCATAGCTGGCATTCTCCCTCTCGTGCCCTCCACAGGGCTCCAGGCTTATCACACATTCTCCCTCTCGTGCCCTCCACAGGGCTCCATGGCTTATCACACATTCTCCCTCTCGTGTGACTCCACAGGGCTCAGGCTTTCACACATTCTTCCCTCTCGTTGCTCCACAGGGCTCCAGGCTTTAGCTACACATTCTCCCTCTCGTTGCCTCCACAGGGTCCAGGCTTATACACCATTCTCCCTCTCGTGCCCTCACAGGGCTCCAGGCTTATCACACATTCCTCTGTGCCTCCACAGGGCTCAGGCTTATCACACATTCTCCTCTCGTGGCCTCCACAGGGCTCTCAGGCTTATCACACATTCTCCTCTCGTGCCTCCACAGGGCTCAGCTTATCACAGCAGTCTTTCCTCTTGCCTCCACAGGGCTCCAGGCTTATAACATTCCTCTCGTGCCTCCACAGGGCTCAGGCTTATCACACATTCTCCTCTCGTGCCCTCCACAGGGCTCCAGTTATACCATTCTCCCTCTCGTGCCTACCACAGGGCTCAGGCTTATCACACTTCTCCTCTCGTGCCACTCACAGGGCTCCAGGCTTATCACACCTTCTCTCTCGTGCCTCCACAGGGCTCAGGCTTATCACACATTCTCCTTCGTGCCTCCAAGGGCTCCAGCTTATCACACATTCTCCCTCTCGTGCCCTCCACAGCTCCAGGCTTATCACACATTCTCCCTCTCGTGCCCTCCACAGGGCTCCAGGCTTATCACACATTCTCCCTCTCGTGCCCTCCACAGGGCTCCAGGCTTATCACACATTCTCCCTCTCGTGCCCTCCACAGGGCTCCAGGCTTATCACACATTCTCCCTCTCGTGCCCTCACAGGGCTCCAGGCTTATCACACATTCTCCTCTCGTCCTCACAGGGTCCAGGTTATCACACATTCTCCCCTCTCGTGCCCTCCACAGGGCTCCAGGCTTATCACACATCTCCCTCTCTGCCCTCCACAGGGCTCCAGGCTTATCACACATTCTCCCTCTCGTGCCCTCACAGGGCTCCAGGCTTATCACACTTCTCCCTCTCGTGCCCTCCACAGGGCTCCAGGCTTATCACAACATTCTCCCTCTCGTGCCCTCCACAGGGCTCCAGGCTTATCACACATTCTCCCTCTCGTGCCCTCCACAGGGCTCCAGGCTTATCACACATTCTCCCTCTCGTGCCCTCCACAGGCTCCAGGCTTATCACACATTCTCCCTCTCGTGCCCTCCACAGGCTCCAGGCTTATCACACATTCTCCCTCTCGTGCCCTCCACAGGGCTCCAGGCTTATCACACATTCTCCTCTCGTTGCCCTCCACAGGGCTCCAGGCTTATCACACATTCTCCCTCTCGTGCCCTCCACAGGGCTCCAGGCTTATCACACATTCTTCCCTCTCGTGCCCTCCCACAGGCTCCAGCTATCACAACATTCTCCCTCTCGTGCCCTCCACAGGGCTCAGGCTTATCACACATTCTCCCTCTCGTGCCCTCCACAGGGTCCAGGCTTATCACACATTCTCCTCTCGTGCCCTCCACAGGGCTCCAGGCTTATCACAATTCTCCCTCTCGTGCCCTCCACAGGGCTACCAGCTTATCACACATTCTCCCTCTCGTGCCCTCACAGGGCTCCAGGCTTATCACACATCTCCCTCTCGTGCCCTCACAGGCTCCAGGCTTATCACACATTCTCCCTCTCGTGCCCTCCACAGGGCTCCAGGCTTATCACACATTCTCCTCTCGTGCCTCCACAGGGCTCCAGGCTTATCACACATTCTCCCTCTCGTCCCTCCACAGGGCTCCAGGCTTATCACACATTCTCCCTCTCGTGCCTCCACAGGGCTCCAGGCTTATCAAACATTCTCCCTCTCGTGCCTCCACAGGGCTCCAGGCTTATCACACATTCTCCCTCTCGTCCTCCACAGGGCTTCCAGGCTTATCACACATTCTCCCTCTCGTGCCTCCACAGGGCTCCAGGCTTATCACACATTCTCCCTCTCGTCCCTCCACAGGGCTCCAGGCTATCACACATTCTCCCTCTCGTGCCCTCCACAGGCTCCAGGCTATCACACATTCTCCCTCTCGTGCCCTCCACAGGGCTCCAGGCTTATCACACATTCTCCCTCTCGTGCCCTCCACAGGCTCCAGGCTTATCACACATTCCCTTCGTGCCTCCACAGGGCTCAGCTTATCACACATTCTCCCTCTCGTGCCCTCCACAGGGCTCCAGGCTTATCACACTTCTCCCTCTCGTGCCCTCCACAGGGCTCCAGGCTTATCACACATTCTCCTCTCGTGCCCTCCACAGGGCTCCAGGCTATCACACATTCTCCCTCTCGTGCCCTCCACAGGGCTCCAGGCTTATCACACATTCTCCCTCTCGTGCCTCCACAGGGCTCCAGGCTTATCACACATTCTCCTCTCGTGCCCTCCACAGGGCTCCAGCTTATCACACATTCTCCCTCTCGTGCCTCCACAGGGCTCCAGGCTTATCACACTATTCTCCCTCTCGTGCCCTCCACAGGGCTCCAGGCTTATCACACATTCTCCTCTCGTGCCTCCACAGGGCTCCAGGCTTATCACACATTCTTCTCCCCTTTCTCTGCCCTGAGCTTTGTGGTTGTGTGGTGTGTTCACTGTGCTGGCAGCTTAGGCATAATGCAAATGAGTAAAACGCTCTAATGTTGATCAATCTTATTCATTTCTTTATTGAGGAAGCACAGCATTACGGTGTAGACATGGTTGGACATGACAACATAATACAACATAGCATAACCAGTGAAAGACAAAACATAACAGGTATGCAGTGGGAATTCAAACAAGATAACACAAGCATAACATCTCTCTGAGTCTGAGGGTTGTCTGCTATCAGAGTTGATTCTGAGATGGTACGTTAAAATACCTGTATGATAGATGATAGGTTAAAATATCTGTATGATAGATGTGATAGGTTTAAAATACCTGTATGATAGATGATAGGTTAAAATACCTGTATGATAGATGATAGGTTAAAATACCTGTATGATAGTAATTAGGTTAAAATACCTGTATGATAGATTGATAGGTTAAAAGACCTGTATGATAGATGATAGGTTAAAAGACTGTATGATAGATGATAGGTTAAATACCTGTATATGATAGTGATAGGTTTAAATACTGTATGATAGATGATAGGTTAAAGACCTGTATGATAGATGATAGAGTTAAAAGACCTGTATAGATGATAGGTTAAAAACTGTATGATAGATGATAGGTTAAAATACCTGTATGATAGATGATAGGTAAAGACTGTATGATAATGATAGGTTAAAATACCTGTATGATGATGATAGTTAAAAGACGTATGATAGATGATAGGTTAAAAAAGACTGTATGATAGATAATAGGTTAAAAGACTAAATTAATCATCATCATGCTGTGTCCTCCTGAAGGAGGCTGACCCTGCTTGTACAGAGACAGAGAAGGGTGAGATGGATAAGGGGATGGGGCGGAGGTGCAGAGAGGAGAGAGGGAGAGGTTCCGTTACCGAAGCGTTCTGTGAGAGTATGATATGCCCTGTTGTGTAGAGAAAGAGCAATATGGTGCAGAGCTGTTATTGTGGGCAGCTGATCCAGTCCTGGGGACAGGGGGAGAATCGGCCTGGACCTGTTTCCTGCTACTCTTTACTTTTCCCTCACCCTTACCCCTGCTCACCCTCTTCACCATCCTCACCCTTTACCCCGCTCCACCCCTCCTCAACCATCCCCACCCTATTCCCCTGCTCAACCCTCTTCACCATTCTCACCTTTACCCCTGCTCACCCCTCTTCACCATCTCCCCTTTACCCGCTCACCCCTCTTCACCATCCTCACCCTTTACCCCTGCTTACCCCTCCTCACCATCCCACAGAAAACTACAGATTTTAGGAAGAGAACACATCCATGCCTTCCCTGCCCCCCAACCCATAGCTCCCCCTTCTCTCCCCCTACCCTCCTTCTCTTCTCTCAGGCAAACACCCAACCCAGCCGGGTATGGTGCCCACATGTAGGCCATCACACACATACATACACACATGCTTGAGAGCGCACCCACGTATGCACACAGTTGTTGCTTCACCAGTCCAGTGCCAGGGTTTTGTAAGTTAGTGTTTGATTTCCTGGCGTTGCAGCTGTAACATGACTCTGCTGTTGTTTAGAGAGAGAGTGTGTGTGTGTGCGTGTGTGTGTGTGTGTGTGTGCGCGTGTGTACGTGCATGGGGCAGCTGTAAAGTAAGTCTGCTCTTGTTTATCATGTTTACATCTCCTAACGCTCTCTTTCTTTCACATGGCAACAAGGGCACACGCACCTCACTACAAAAAGACTACAGTATCAACATGGATGATGATTTTAGTTAACAGTAATTTTGATCCGAATGTGCAAATTGTCCAAACAGATCCGCAAGGTAGATGGATGATTTTAAAATTGTTATTGGACCATACACAGATATGGCTCATTAGCCTTTATGGACCAAATTATGATGATCCACGTTTCTTTAAAAATATATACAGTATAAACTGGATGGAATATGGAATAAAATGCACCAAATTATTTTTCTTATATTCAACCTAGAAATGCTACCAAAAATAATTTACTGAAACTTTACTGAAACAAATGACGGAGTCACCCATGATTCACCAAATTATATTTTGAAAGAGGAAACAAAGTACTTTAAGCATATGTTTTTGTTTCAGTCTCCTCTATCTCCTCTAACTGAAGCTAATTGCATGGATTTTTTTTATATGAATAGTGTAAAATTAACAGCTGTACAGTAAGACTCATGAGAGGGCAAAATTACAGAGGAGGAACTTCTTGATGCAGTTAAAGCCTTTAAGTCCGGGAAAACTCCAGGGCTGGATGGAATACCAGTTGAGGTATACCAAACTTTATTTTATGTACTCAGAAGACCGTTATTAGCATGTTTTAACCATATAAATGGTAGATTATCAGACACTCAACCAGAAGGTCTGATTTAATTATTACTGAAACAGATACAAGGGGTAAATATAAAGATCCAGTCCATTTAAACAATTGGAGGCCCCTTACACTTCAGTGTTGTTGTCACGCCCTGACCTTAGAGATCCTTTATTKTCTATTTTGAGTTAGGTCGGGGTGTGACTAGGGTGGGCATTCTAGTTTCTTTATTTCTAGGTTGGCCTGGTATGGTTCCCAATCAGAGGCAGCTGTCTATCGTTGTCTCTGATTGGGGATCATACTTAGACAGCCTTTTCCCACCTGTTGGTTGTGGGATCTTCTTTGTGTATAGTTGCCTTGAGCACTGCATAGCTTCACGTTCGTTTTGTTCTTTGTCATGTAATAAAGATAAATCATGTAATAAAGATGATGAACCTAAACCACGCTGCATTTTGGTCCGATTCTTACAACAACATTCGTGACAGTTGTGATGCAAAAATTCTAGCAAAATGTATAGCGCATAGAATTAAAAAGGTATTGTCAGATATTATTAATTCTAATCAGACAGGTTTTTTTACATGGACGAAACATTGGAGATAATATAAGACAAGTCCTGGAAACAATAGAACACTCTGAAAAATCTGTGGAAACCAGGCCTGCTATTCATAGCTGACTTAGAAAAGGCTTTTGATAAAGTACAACTGGAGTTTACATATAAATGCCTGGAACATTTCAATTTTTGAGAATCTCTTATAAAATGGGTAAAAATCATGCATAGTAAGCCTATGTGTACAATAGTAAATAATGGCTACTTCTTCGAAAGTTTTAAACTGTCAAGAGGAGTAAAACAAGGTTGTCCACTATCGGCATATCTATTTATTATGGCCATCGAAATGTTATCTATTAAAATCAGATCCAACAATAATATTAAGGGATGAGAAATCTAGGGCTTAAAAACAAAGGTGTCATTGTACGCTGATGATTCATATTTTCTTTTAAATCCACAATTTGATCCCTCCACAACCTCATAGAGGATCTAGATACTTTTTCTAACCTCTCTGGATTACAACCAAATTATGATAAGTGCATGGTCCAATTTAAATGATTAGACCAATAGAATGTTATATATATGGGCGATACAACCTTCCCAGCTCTGCAAATTTTTCTGTGAAGAGACAGAATCATTAGATCATTTGTTTTGGTACTGTCCATATGTAGCTTGTTTTTGGTCACAGTTCCAGGAATTGCTGATAAATTGCAACATTTACCTCGAGCTAACTCTGCAGATAACACTACTGGGTGATCTGAAAAGTCATAGTCAATCGATCAATAATAGAATAATACTTTGAGCAAAAATAATTATTTTTAGTTTACAATCTGTAGAAATTATGAGAATAGAAAGGTTCGGAACTTTTGTGAAGCATCACAGTACAGTTGAAAAATATATGGCAAATAGAAATCCAATATGGATGGTGTTATGAGATAGATGGGAGGGGTTGAATGAAGCTGAAGGGTGGGACTAATAACAACAAGATAACAAATGAAAAATATAATGTGTCAGAAAAACATATATAGGTTCAGAACTTTTGTGAAAGAAAAAGATGGGAGAGGTTGAGGTTAGAGGAGTAAAAACAAACAAAACATAACTATTGTAAAARAGACTGTGCCCGTAAAATGTATATAGTATGTATGAGCTGGAAGTAGAAGCCTAAGTGTTGTTGTTTTCTAGTTTACTCCAATTAGGGGCGGGGTGGTGGGGTTAGAAAGTAATAAAGGAAAATATATTTTTTTAAATATGTGTATACATATGTATGTACATGTATCTATATGTACTGTATGTACAGTTGAAGTCGGAAGTTTACATACACCTTAGCCAAATACATTTTATCTCAGTTTTTCACAATTCCTGACATTTAATCCAAGTAAACATTTTTAATCCTTGTAGAAATCCCTGTTTTAGTTCAATTAGGATCACCACTTTATTTTAAGAATGTGAAATGTCAGAATAATAGTAAAGAGAATGATTTATTTCAGCTTTTATTTCTTTCATCACATTCCCAGTGGGTCAGAAGTTTACTTACACTCAATTAGTATTTGGTAGCATTGCCTTTAAATTGTTTAACTTGGGTCAAACATTTCGGGTAGCCTTCCACAAGCTTCCCACAATAAGTTGGGTGAATTTTGGCCCATTGCTCCTGACAGAGCTGGTGTAACTGAGTCAGGTTTGTAGGCCTCCTCGCACACGCTTTTTCAATTCTGCCCACAAATTTTCTATGGGATTGAGGTCAGGGCTTTGTGATGGCCACTCCAATACCTTGACTTTGTTGTCCTTAAGCCATTTTGCCATAACTTTGGAAGTATGCTTGGGGTCATCATCCATTTGGAAGGCCCATTTGCGACCAAGCTTTAACTTCCTGACTGATGTCTTGAGATGTTGCTTCAATATATCCACATAATTTTCCTGCCTCATGATGTCATCTATTTTGTGAAGTGCACCAGTCCCTCCTGCAGCAAAGCACCCCACAACATGATGCTGCCACCCCCGTGCTTCACGGTTGGGATGGTGTTCTTCGGCTTGCAAGCATCCCCCTTTTTCCTCCAAACATAACAATGGTCATTATGGCCAAACACTTCTATTTTTATTTCATCAGACCAGAGGACATTTCTCCAAAAAGTATGATCTTTGACCCCATGTGGAGTTGCAAACCAGAGTCTGGCTTTTTTATGGCGGTTTTGGAGCTGTGTCTTCTTCCCTGCTGGGCGCCCTTTCAGGTTATGTCAATATAGGACTTGTTTTACTGTGGATATAGGTACTTTTGGACCTGTTTCCTCCAGCAACTTCACAAGGTCCTTTGCTGTTGTTCTGGGACTGATTTGCACTTTTCGCACCAAAGTATGTTCGTTTCTAGGAGACAGAACGCGTCTCCTTCCTGAGCGGTATGACGGCTGCGTTGTCCCATGGTGTTTATACTTGCGTACTATTGTTTGTACAGATGAACATGGTACCTTCAGGCATTTGGAAATTGCTCCCAAGGATGAACCAGACTTGTGGAGGTCTACAATTGTGTCTGCTGTTTAAAGGCACAGTCAACTTAGTGTATGTAAACTTCTGACCCACTGGAATTGTGAAAAAGTGAATTATAAGTGAAATAATCTGTCTGTAAACAATTGTTGGAAAAATTACTTGTGTCATGCACAAAGTAGATGTCCTAACCGACTTGCCAAAACTATAAAATGACATGTGTCTGATAAGTCCAAATTTGAGATTTTTGGTTCCAACTGCCATGTCTTTGTGAGACGCAGAGTAGGTGAGCAGATGATCTCCACATGTGTAGTTCCCACCGTGAAGCATGGGGAAGGAGGAGGTGTGGGGATGCTTTGCTGGTGACACTGTCAGTGATTTATTTAGAATTCAAGGCACACTTATGGCTACCACAGCATTCTGTAGCGATACGCCATACAATCAGGTTTGCGCTTAGTGGAACTATAATTTGTTTTTCAACAGAACAATTACCCAACACACCTCCTGGTTGTGTAAGGGCTATTTGACCAAGAAGGAGCGTGATGGAGTGCTGCATCAGATGACCTGGCCTCCACTATCACCCGACCTCACCCCAATTGAGATGGTTTGGGATGAGTTTGACTGCAGAGTGAAGGAAAAGCAACAAAAAAGTGCTCAGCATATGTGGGAACTCCTTCAAGACTGTTGGAAAAGCATGCCAGGTGAAGCTGGTTGAGAGAATGCCAAGAGTGTACAAAGCTGTCGTCAATGCAAATGGTGGCTTCTTTGAAGAATCTTAAATATAAAATATATTTGGATTTGTTTAACACTTTTTTGGTTACTACATGATTCCATATGTGTTATTTTATAGTTTTGATGTATTCACTATTATTCTACAATGTAGAAAATCGTAAAAACAAGAGTAGGTGTGTCCAAACTTTTGACTGGTTCTGTATGTACATATGTGTATGTAATGTATGTATGTATGTATGTATGTATGTATTGTATGTATGTATGTATGTAGTATGTATGTATGTATGTATGTTATATATATATATATATATATATATATATATATATATATATATATATATATATATATATATACACTGCTCAAAAAAATAAAGGGAACACTAAAATAACACATCCTAAATCTGAATGAATTAAATATTCTTATTAAATACTTTTTTTTTTACATAGTTGAATGTGCTGGCAACAAAAATATCAATGAAAATCAAATTGATCAACCCATGGAGGGTGGATTTGGAGTCACACTCAAAATTAAAGTGGAAACCCACACTACAGGCTGATCCAACTTTGATGTAATGTCCTTAAAACAAGTCAAAATGAGGCTCAGTAGTGTGTGTGGCCTCCACGTGCCTGTATGACCTCCCTACAACGCCTGGGCATGCTCCTGATTAGGTGGCGGATGGTCTCCTGAGGGATCTCCTCCCAGACCTGGACTAAAGCATCTGCCAACTCCTGGACAGTCTGTGGTGCAACGTGGCGTTGGTGGAGGTCTAGCCACATGAGGTCTAGCATTGTCTTGCATTAGGAGGAACCCAGGGCCAACTGCACCAGCATATTGGTCTCACAAGGGGTCTGAGGATCTCATCTCGGTACCTAATGGCAGTCAGGCTACCTCTGGCGAGCACATGGAGGGCTGTCGGCCCCCAAAGAAATGCCACCCCACACCATGACTGACCCACCGCCAAACGTTCTGCAGGCAGCAGAACGTTCTCCATGGCGTCTCCAGACTCTGTCACGTCTGTCACATGTGCTCAGTGTGAACCTGCTTTCATCTGTGAGAGCACAGGGCGCCAGTGGCGAATTTGCCAATCTTGGTGTTCTCTGGCAAATGCCAAACGTCCTGCACGGTGTTGGGCTGTAAGCACAACCCCACCTGTGACGTCGGGCCCTCATACCACCCTCATGGAGTCTGTTTTCTGACCGTTTGAGCAGACACATGCACATTTGTGGCCTGCTGGAGGTCATTTTGCAGGGCTTGGCAGTGTCCTCTGCTCCTCCTTGCACAAAGGCGGAGGTAGCGGTCCTGCTGCTGGGTTGTTGCCTCCTACGGCCTCCTCCACGTCTCCTGATGTACTGGCCTGTCTCCTGGTAGCGCCTCCATGCTCTGGACACTACGCTGACAGACACAGCAAACCTTCTTGCACAGCTCGCATTGATGTGCCATCCTGGATGAGCTGCACTACCTGAGCCACTTGTGTGGGTTGTAGACTCCGTCTCATGCTACCACTAAGTGAAAGCACCGCCAGCATTCAAAAGTGACCAAAACATCAGCCAGGAAGCATAGGAACTGAGAAGTGGTCTGTGGTCACCACCTGCAGAACCACTCCTTTATTGGGGGTGTCTTGCTAATTGCCTATAATTTCCACCTGTTGTCTATTCCATTTGCACAACAGCATGTGAAATGTATTGTCAATCAGTGTGCTTCCTAAGTGGACAGTTTGATTTCACAGAAGTGTGATTGACTTGGAGTTACATTGTGTTGTTTAAGTGTTCCCTTTATTTTTTGGAGCAGTGTATATATATGGAGGATTTGAAGTTATGCAGACATTTTAATTTAAGGAAGCTACAATCTATCTGCAATATTTAAGCTTATCTACCCCTAAAAAATAATAAAATAAAAAATAATAAAGACTACAGTATCGCAGACTATGCTGTACACTGTGAGACTTGGTGATTAGTTTCAGACTGCTGCATCAAAGCTCTGTTCTACAGCAAATCATCAGTAGCCCTGCATCATTACATAGCCTTCATTGGCATACAAATAAAACAGTGTATTCCCAGCAGTTGTCGTAAACACACCAGGTACTTCTAAACTGCCATATTGTGTCCTGAGTTCATAGTCTTTATGTCTTTCTGTAGTATGTTGTGTCTGCTTTGGCTATAGGCTGGTGCAATCAAACATCCCTTTGGAGATGAATAAAGTTATTATATAGTATCTTATATTATGTTATCACACCACCAAATTTTCCTCCATTACCCTGCTACTCTATTCAGGATCAATAACAGCATCCATTACCACACACACACACACACACACACACACACACACACACACACACACACACACACACACACACACACACACACACACACACACACACACACACACACACACACACACACACACACTACAACACACACACACACACACACACACACACACACACACACACACACACACCATTAACTCCTAGGGTCTACTGGGGTGTTCATGGAGTAGATTCAGAGCCATTCCATCAGTCTCATCAGCACTGCCCTGGGAATAACATTAACACAACAAATTAGCCCTCAACGATTCCTCACACACCTGGGAATACTGGATAATGGCCGTTGTGTGTGTGTGTCTGTCCGTGGCGTGTGCGTGCTTGTGTGTGTGCCCGTGGCACTTGTGTGTGTGTGTTGTCTGTTTCTCCACTGCTGAGTTTTCACTTGCAGTAATGTGAGACTGTATATTAGCTGTTGTGAGTGATAAAGCAGAGAGATGGAGGAGATAAGAGGAAATAGTCCTGCTACAGTCTTGTCTAACTCCTGATAAGTGCACATGAGATGATTAGTGTAAACTTTGTACAAGTGCACTGCAGTTGACTAGCACTAATTAAAATACACTCTATTCATGTTTGGTTTTGGTACACACATTTAGGGCAGTGCCAAGCTACTAGCTATATCAGTAGCTGACCACGCAATCTATGAATGTAGTCTGTGGCCTTAGCAAGATAGTGAGAGAAGAGTTTGGAAGGTTGCCCTCAGATCTAGGGTCAGCTTACCTTACACATTTCCCAACTTTAACTATTACAACTGCCSTTAGATCAGTGTCTAGGGCAGGCAACTAGATTAGGGCAGGCCGGTTTTTGTCAGAGCGAATGGGGCCGGAACCTAATTATAATAATTTGTACACTGCAAATTGACCATAACTAAGCCCAACTGAGCCCAAAAACAATCCTTTCATACCTTGATGACATTGAGACAAGATCAAATATTTATTTTTATGGGGGAGGGGGGATACTTGGGTACAGATTTCCTAAATTAAACTAATCTTTAGCTGATTTCCTGGTGATTTTACAGTCTTTTTGGGGGGCACAAAAAAAATGACTTGCGGGACGCTTTTGGCCCATGGGCAGCCTATTGCCGACCCCTGATTAGGGGTATTCTGGGGTTTGGCCTTGCAGTACCTGCAGTCCGCTGTGTTTCCCTGAGAACTCAGAGATGTAGCATGGTTATTCCCAACCAGCCCTGGGCCCTCAGCCGACTCACATTCCATAACTTCCAGGCTTCCAGACAACTCTGACTTGATTTCTAGGGGAAAAGGCATCGAAGCACTCACATGACATTCCCAAAAAAGGCTGTTTGGCACGAAACTACCCAGCATGCTCTACATGACTTAACCAGACAGGAATTACAACTCTGAGACCGTCAGAGAGAGACCCAGAGTGACCAGAAACACGCAGGCGCATGCACATACGCGCACACATAGGCACTTTCACACAGYCGGTTCTGTGTGTGTATGCCCTGTAGTAGTATTAGAGATCTGGAGAGGGACAGAGCTTTGAACACACATAGAGTGTGTAGTGTAGTATTGTATGTAGCCTAGTGTGTTAATGTATTCTCCTCCTATAGAGGATAAGCAGTCTCTTTAACAGTAAAGACAGACAGAGGCCAGTTCAACTGGAGGGCCAGTTGGCTATAAAGGGACTTTGACGCAAACTGAAATTACTTTTTCAAAGATGTTTGGATCCCTGTAATTTCCAGCCTTGACCATGGTCTCATATGGGAGATTAGGAATGAATGTACATACATCATCAGGGGTCAGAGTTGATATGAGCGCTACACTACACAGCACACTACAGTATTGCTCTCTGTGCTACATGTGTCTGTCATCCAGCCTCTGGCTCTCTACTGCTGAGATGGTGGGAGGACACTGGACAGTCCCTCACCATACCACACTACACATATCCTAACCTCAACCATCAGGAGGGAAATGGTTGAGCGGAAAGGGGCGAGAGAGTGAGAAAGAGAGAGAGAGAGAGAGAGAGAGAGAGAGAGAGAGAGAGAGAGAGAGAGAAAGAGAGAAAGAGAGACCTCAAACAATGGATCATTCTGAAGGCCATCACTCTCTCTTTCTGCCAGCTGAACAGAAAATGACTCCTCATTAATTCTCACTGACAACTTTGAGAAAACAATGAAATTCAATCATGCCCATTACTGAAAAAAATAGGTAGCCAGACAGAACAGACCTGTTGGCCAAACTAATCCAGGAGAGTGTGTGCGTGTGATTCCTATATCAGAGGGACGGCAGGAAAATCTCCAGCAGAAGAAATAGAGTTCAGTTTTATAAGAATGAAATAAGTTCCAGACCTGTTAGTTTGATTTATGTTGATTACATAATGGATCCTAAATATCCAAAGGGAATACCATGTGGTGATTAGGCTAACATATCAAATGATACATGGAGTGTACAAAACATTGGGATCACCTTCTTAGTATTGAGTTGCACCCCATTTTGCCCTCAGAACAGCCTCAATTCGTCGGGACATGGACTACAAGGTGTCGAAAGCATTCCACAGGGATGCTGGCCCATGTTGACTCCAGTGATTCCCACAGTTTGTCAAGCTGGCTGGATGTCCTTTGAGTGGTAGACCATTCTTGATACACATGGGAAACTGTTGAGCGTGAAAAACCCAGCAGCGTTGCAGTTCTTGACACGAACCGGTGCTCCTGGCACCTACTACCTACTACACACCTCGTTCAAAGGCACTTAAGTCTTTTGTCTTTCCCTTTCACCCTCTGAAAGGCACAAATACACAATCCATGTCTCAATTGTCTCAAGGCTTAAAAATCATTCTTTAACCTGTCTCCTCCCCTTCATCTACACTGATTGAAGTGGATTTAAGTGACATCAAAAAGGGATCATAGCTTTCACCTGGATTCACCTGGTCAGTCTGTCTTGGAAAAAAGCATGTGTTCCTAATATTTTGTACACTTAGTGTGAGCGCACCCTGTACAAACCCCCTATCAATGTCACGAGGATAAGTATAATGTGATATTAAACGGCTAATCTAAAAGTCTGAATAGAAATTGTGGTCATTCAATAATTCAGATATTTTCAGAAATGTTTGCATGAACAGAGTTTAAAGGGTTTCAAACATTGATTAGGTTGACTCTACCCTACTGATCCCTTATCTTTCCCTGAAGGCTGCTACACTACAGTACAGCGGGTTAGAGGTAAACATTTAAATATTCATGCATCAATTAAACTTGATTAAATTAACTCATAAATATCTCCCGACAAAACTATTCTAACTGCTTTAACACCATTAATAAGCTATTACAATCATTTTAACTCCAACTTTATGAGGATAAATTCTTTCCTGTGCTGCATGTGGTCTATACTGTCTGTGATACTCAACATCACAATTTTCCACAGCCAGTTGGATGTAAAACAAGGCCCTTCTAGTAGCATCCTCTAAGCTATAGGTTAGCTAAGGGGAGTTACAAACCCTGTCAGTCTCTCAGGAGGGACAGGCTGGAGGTGAGGGGCTGGATGTGTGTGTTGGGGGTGGGGTACTGGGGGCATCCCTCCTCTTGGCCTTGGTCTGAACAGTGTAATTGCTTAGAGTCTCTCTGAGCCTCTGCTCCCCCTTACATCTGTATTAGCATATTTAGCCCCTCTCCCAGGACTCACTACCCTAAAAGCAATCATTTTCACAGCAGAACACTGGCATCACAGATTTAATTGTGTGTGTGTGTGTGTGTGTGTGTGTGGTGTGTGTGTGTGTGTGTGTGTGTGTGTGTGTGTGTGTGTGTGTGTGTGTGTGTGTGTGTGTGTGTGTGTGTGTGTGTGTGTGTGTGTGTGTGTGTGTGTGTGTGTGTGCGTGCGTGCGTGCGTGCGTGCGTGCGTGAGTGTTGCTTTCTGGAGATAATTGCCTGAGCGGTAGTACGTGTTAAGATGTTGGTAATTCAGTGATTTGATTGCTTTTGTATGGTTATCTCCTCAGGCTGGCTGTGTGTCAGAAACATACGGTAGACACACACACACACACACACACACACACACACACACACACACACACACACACACACACACACACACACACACACACACACACACACACACACACACACACACACACACACACACACACACACACACACACCCACACACACATCACCACACACACACACACGCACAGCTCCAGAATCAATTGAGCAGTAGATCAGCTGAGATGGCTAAGCAGAGCCACTCAGGGGATTCTGCATGGCCAAGCTATATTAAAAAGGGAATATGACATTACAGTCTGCTAACAGTCCTGGTGTTAAGTGATAATCACATCCCACCCCTCCAATGAATTTATGTGGCTTTCTCACAACCATACCCATATGAGCCTTTTATCTCACAGGAGTTTTTTCTCAAAACCATGGAGACAATAAGGAAATGGTTAGATGGCAATTAAAGGGATGGTTCACCCAAATTTGCTTCCTTACACTGTAAGCAGTCTATGAACACTTCGTGTCCAAATAACCTTAAAGTATCTACAATTGATTGTGTATTTCTAATTTAACTAGGCAAGTCAGTTAAGAACAAATTCTTATTTCCAATGACAGCCTACCAGGGAACAGTGGAATAACTGCCTTGTTCAGGGGCAGAACAACAGATGTTTACCTTGTCAGCTCTGGGATTCAATCCAGCAACCTTTCGGTTAACAGCCCAACGCTCTAACCACTAGGCTACCTGCCTCCCCATGTAGCTCAATTACTTTACTTTTAGATTATGACATTTTGTAATTTGAGGGAACTATCCCTTTAATGGCTAAGGTTCTGTCTGTCCTATCTTATTCATATCTCGTTTCTTCATGAGAACGATAGTAATACATGTACCTTTCACCAGTATATGGCTTCACACTCACTCTGACTGTCCCATAATACTAATTCAAATGTGGAGGAGTAGATGGCAGAGTGGGTGAGAGAGGGGGAAGAGAGGAGGTGAGGGGAAACCAAAAACTTTAATCAACTCTGAATTTAATCCTGCAAATGGATTTACAGTTATGAGGGTAGATACACTATATATAGAAATTTACGTAGACACCCCTTCTAATTAGTGGATGTGGCTATTTCATACACCTTATATAATACACCATATTTTATACACCCATTGCTGACAGGCATATAAAATGGAGCACACAGCCATGCAATCTTCATAGAGTGTGGCAGTAGAATGGCCTTACTCAAATATCTGCCCTGCTAGAGTTTCAACTGTAAGTGCTGTTATTGTGAAGTGGAAACATCTAGGAGCAACAACAGCTCAGTAGGCCACACAAGCTCACAGAATGGGACAGCCAAGTGCTGAAGCACGTAGCGCGTAAAAATCGCCTGTCCTCGGTTGCAAAACTCACTACCAAGTTCCAAATTGCCTCTGGAAGCAACGTCAGCACAAGAACTGTACGTTGGGAGAAGGACGCAATGCCAAGTGTCGGCAAGAGTGGTGTAAAGCTCACAGCCATTGGACTCTGGAGCAGTGGAAACGTGTTCTCTGGAGTGATGAATCACGCTTCACCATCTGGCAGTCCAACGGACAAAGAACTTGTTGAAGAACTTGACTGGCATGCACAGAACCGTGACCTCAACCCCATTGAACACCTTTGGGATGAATTGGAACGCCGACTGCGAGTCAGGCCTAATCGCCCAACATCAGTGCCTGACCTCACTAATGCTCTTGTGGCTGAATGGAAGCAAGTCCCTGCAGCAATGTTCCAACATCTAGTTGATAGCCTTCCCAGAAGAGTGAAGGCTGTTATAGCAGCAAATGGGGGACCAACTCGATATTAATGCCCATGATTTTGGAATGAGATGTTCGACGAGCAGATGTCCACACACTTTTGGTCATGCAGTGTATAAGATGGCATGACTGGTCTTGGGGTGGTCAACTACCGCCCCCTTCTGGAGAAAATCTAACTTTACAGTCAAAGATGTTAGGAAGAATAGAATGGCATACATTTAGTCTCCTTTGTCTGATGAAAGAAAACACACTAATTTCACAGTTTCAATTCATTGACAATGTAAATATATGTAATCTAGATTAGTCTTAATATTGCAATTTGAGTGATAAGCTAGATGTGTAACCCCAGGGAGAATGGGGTTGGCTGAAAATGCATCTAATGATGACTGCCTACTAATTACCCTAAGAGAGGCATCCATCTTCCAAAATGGGAAAAAAAACTACCAGCTATAGCCACAAACTCACCCCCCATAGCAACAAAAGCATAGAAATGGGGGTGGGTCTTAGGCTGCGTTTAGACAGGCAGGCGCAATTCAGAGAATTTTTTTGACCAATTAAATCAGCTCTGAAAAGGATCTGATGTGAAAAGATCTGATGTGATTGGTCAAAATACCAATTAGTGGGAAAAAATATAATAATTGGGCTGCCTATCTAAATGAGTCTCTACAAAGAAAGTTGAACTAAAAACAGATCAAACTGAGTGAAGCAGCTGGCGTGTGTAGACTATGGCATAAGACGTGATAAGAGGGGCGGCATTGTTTGATGGAACACAGTCCAACACAGTCAGGACAGATAAACATCACTAAATTGGTGCACCTAACCTAATCAAACTATCATTGTTTGCAGTCTCCACTATAGGGTTATGGTGCCCAGTATAGTTGCTTTGCATCCATTACTGCCCCTTGGACACCCAGGTCAGGTTCTGGGTCACACTCTGTCTGCTATATTTAGATAGCTAAATGGCTAATGTATTTGTTTGAAAAATGCCAGCTTTTTTGTTTCACCTGGCTGCCAAATCCTGATCTTCTGAGAACATAATTTGAGGAGTCGCCTGAAGCGTGAGAAGAATGGGAGCTGGAGGAATACAGCACTGCTGAGGCAGAGGGCTCATTGTGAGGACAACTGGCTACTATTCTGAATTTTGTGTGGTGAGCTTTCTGGCGCCCAGAGATGTATTTATTTATTTATTTTATTTTTTATTTATTTTTTKTTACCGTTATTTTACCAGGTAAGTTGACTGAGAACACGTTCTCATTTGCAGCAACGACCTGGGGAATAGTTACAGGGGAGAGGAGGGGGATGAATGAGCCAATTGTAAACTGATGCTGAGACATCACCCAGGTGGTGTTACACAGAGTGGAAGAGGAGAAGTCCAGTGGCTATAAGACTTAGGCTGGTTCCCAGACTTGCCCTCTACACTCCTAGAAAATGTAGAACCATATAGGGTTTTTCAGTTTGTCCCCATAGGGGAACCCTTTTTGGTGCTGGAAATCTATACTGAACAAAAATATAAACACGACATGTAAATAAAATATCCCAGAAATGTTCCATACGCACCAAACAACTTACTTCGCTCAAATTTTGTGCACAAATTTGTTTACATCCCTGTTAGTTTGCATTTCTTCTTTGCAAAGATAATCCATCCATCTGACAGGTGTGGCATATCAAGAAGCTGAATAAAAAGCATGATCATTACACAGGTTGAAAACAGAAAGGAAAACGCCACACACTGCTGCTCATGCTCCTAGGCGATTTTATCATAATAATAATTATTATTACAACATTTTGACCCTTAGGTTTTCATCAGGCATCCATATCCCAGGTGGGGGTGGAAGGTATTAAATATAGGGGCAGTAGTCATTGACAGGAGATAAAAATATACAAGAATTTGGACACAGCTACTCATTCAAGGGTTTTTCTTTATTTTTACTATTTTCTACATTGTCGAATACTAGTGAAGCCATCAAAACTATGAAATAACACATATGGAATCATGTAGTAACCAAAGCAGTGTTAAACAAATCATTATATATTTTATATTTGAGATTCTTCAAAGTAGCCACCCTTTGCCTTGATGACAGCTTTGCACACACTTGGCAGTCTCTCAACCAACTTCATGGGGTAGTCATCTGGAATGCATTTCAATTAACAGGTGTGCCTTGTTAAAAGTTAATTTGTGGAATTTCTTTCCTTTTTAAAGCGTTTGAGCCAATAAGTTGTGTTGTGACAAGGTAGGGCTGGTATACAGAAGATAGCCCTATTTGGTAAAAGACCAAGTCCGTAATTATGGCAGAACAACTCAAGTAAGCAAAGAGAAATTACAGTCCATCAGTCAATCTGTAAAACTTCAATAACTTTGAAAGTTTTTTCAAGTGCAGTCGCAAAAACCATCAAGCACTAAGATGAAACTGGCTCTCATGAGGACCGCCACAGGAAAGGAAGACCCAGAGTTACCTCTGCTGCAGAGGATAAGTTCTTTAGAGTTACCATGCTTCACAGAGTTCAAGTAACAGACACATCTCAACATCAACTGTTCAGAGGAGACTGCGTGAATCAGTCCTTCATGTTTGAATTGCTGCAAAGAAACCACTACTAAAGGACATAAATAAGAAGAAGAGACTTGCTTGGGCCAAGAAACACGAGCAAAGGACATTAGACCGGTGGAAATCTGTCCTTTGGCCTCATGAGCTTAAATTTAGATTTTTGGTTCTAACCGCCGTGTCTTTGTGAGATGCAGAGTAGGTGAACGGATGATCTTCGCATTTGTGGTTCCCACCGTGAAGCATGGAGGAGGTGTGATGGTGTGGGGGTGCTTTGATGGTGACACTGTTAGTGATTTATTTACAATTCAAGGCACACTTAACCAGCATGGCTACAGTACCACAGCATTCTGCAGTGATACGCCATACCATCTGGTTTGCGCTTAGTGGGATTATTATTTGTTTTTCAACAGGACAATGACCCAAAACACCTCCAGGCTATGTTAGGGCTATTTGACCAAGGAGAGTGATGGAGAGCTGCATCAGATGACCTGGTCTCCACAATCACCTGACCTCAACCCAATTTGAGATGGTTTGGGATGAGTTGGACCGCAAAGTGAAGGAAAAGCAGCCAACAAGTGCTCAGCGTATGTGGGAACTCCTTCAAAAGTGTTGGGAAAGCATTCCAGGTGAAGCTGATTGAGAGAATGCCAAMAGTGTGCAAAGCTGTCATCAAGGCGAAGGGTGGCTACTTTGAAGAATCTAAAATCTAAAATATATTTTTATTTGTTTAACACTTTTTTGGTTACTACATGATTCCATATATGTTATTTCCTAGTTTTGATGTCTTCACTATTATTCGACAATGTAGAAAATAGTAAAAATAAAGAAAATCCCTTGAATGAGTAGGTGTGTCCAAACTTTTGACTGGTACTGTAGGTTCACAATATTACCATTCAATGTATTGCTGTTGGAACTAAACGCTAGATCCACTTACCTGCTGGTACAGAATCTGACTCAAGCGGATATTTCCATTCCTCGGCACACTCAGCTTGGAACATTGATTGATTACTCCTTCCATGATTTTGAACCTGTTGTTCCCGTGATTGGGCCTCTTCCGTCCTCCCTAGACCTATGTGGCAACGGAGGTACGCTGTTTACTTGTCCGTCAAAAGCAATCACAATAACTCCTGAATTGCCACTTGACGACACATCGATGTTCAGGCTGGATGTCGATTCCGACAACAACCTGTTAATATACTCCATCGTCATGGAGGACGATACCGCATCTCCTCCTGCATGTGAGGTACACTCTTGTGAGGTAACAGCCGATGAATCTCCCACCATTGAATTGCCTTCACCACCCGATAAAGATCTGTAAAATGTCATCGAACCATATCCTGGTTTCCATGCACAGGTAGTACAGCTACTGTCGGAGGCTGACGCACTTGTCAGTGACACTGAATGACATCAGTTGAGGGAATTGTTTAACAAACACAGTGAGATCTGGCCGGGAAACTGGCTGGTTTGCGGTGTTACGTGCATTCATGTGGTGCGTATTCCTACGCCACCCGGAGCAGCTCCTACGTTTGTGAGACAATACAAAATTCCGCTTGCAGCATACGCAGCGGTACAAGAGGATATCAACTCCCTATTAGATAAACAGATAATCAGGGAATGTAACAGTACCGGACAGCGCTCCCGTGTGGCCTGTTCTGAAACTAACGGGTAAATGGTGTCTTACCATTGACTATAGACAACTCAATAAACTGGTTCTGTTGTATCGTTGGCCAATGACACAGCTCGCCCAAGAGTTGCCAAAGGTGGCAAACGCCAAGTACTTCTCCACCGTCGACGTGGCGAATCGTTTCTGTTCCATGGCAGTTGACCCTCGTGACCAACACAAGTTGSKTTTCTCTTTCACGAACGAGCTCTTCACGTTCAATCGTTGCCCGTACGGGTATGCAAACTCCCCCTCAGAGTTCAACATCTTCCTGCACAAGGCAATGCCAGACGCAGCCTCCAGGGGGATGATAATCTACATATACAACGTTCTCATGAGAAGTGAGACGGTCACATCACCTCAACGAGATGGACCACGTTCCTACCCAACTCGGGGAGGCAGGGGCTAAGTTGGCCATCATGAAAGGACAATGGTGCAGGACCAAGGTAAACTACGTTAAACTACGTCTAACAGAATCCAAGCAGTCCGTAACTTCAAAACACCTACAACCCTTCATGAGGTGCGCAGTTTCTTGGGAGTATGTAATTACTCCCGTCAATTCATCAAAAACTACACCGACTTGTCAAAGCCTTTGACCCGTCTTCTTCAGAAAGACACCCCATTCATTTTGGATGGCACTCACGACGAAGCTGTGGCTTCCTTGAAAACCCTGCTTTGTGAGGCACCCTGTTTGGTGTACCCCAACAAAGACAGTATGTCATTTTTGGAAGTCAGTTCTCAGAGCACTGCCTTAGTGCTGGGTTGTACCATAAATACGACCAAGACAAACGTGTGGTTATTTACGCAAACAAAACACTCAACCCTGCTGAACACAAGTGCTCAGACTGCGACAAAAACGCTGCTGTCGACAGTCTGGGCGGTCAAACACTTTACCAGTTATGTCGGCGGACAAAAGGGGATCATAGAAACATGTCACCAGCCTGTGACTCTTCTGAAAAGCCAGCGAATCCATGAGAGTTTGGCGCTGACAGAGATGGACGTCTCGCTTTGCGTTCTTAGGAAACTATGCAGTATTTCATTTTTTACGTATTATTTCTTACACTGTTACCCCAGGAAATCTTAAGTCTTATTACACACAGCTGGGAGGAACTATTGGATATAAGAGCATCGTCAACTTATCAACATTACGACCAGGAATAAGACTTTCCGGTAGCGGATCCTCTGTTTGGACCACCACCCAGGACAATGGATCGGATCCCAGTAGGCGACCCAAAACAACGGCGCCGCAGAAGGGGCAGACGGAGCAGTCTTCTGGTCAGGCTCCGTAGACGGGCACATCGCCCACCACTCCCGAGTACACTACTCGCCAATATCCAGTCTCTTGACAACAAGGTAGACGAAATCCGAGCAAAGTTTGCCTTCCAGAGAGACATCAGCGATTGTAACATTCTCGGTTTCATGGAAACATGGCTCATTCGGGATACGTTATCAGAGTCYGTACAGCCACCCGGTTTCTTCACGCATCGCGCCGACAGAAACATACATCTCTCTGGTAAGAAGAAGGGTGGGGTGTATGCCTTATGATTAACGAGTTGTGGTGTGATCATAACAACATAGAGGAACTCAAGTCCTTTTGTTCACCCAACCTAGGATTCCTTACGATCAAATGCCGACCACATTATCTACCAAGAGACTTCTCATTGATTATAATCACAGCCGTGTATATCCCACCCCAAGCAGACACCTCGACGGCCCTCAAAGAACTTCATTGGACTCTATGTAAATTGGAAACCACATATCCTGAAGATGCATTTATTGTAGCTGGGGATTTTAACAAGGCTAATCTGAAAACAAGGCTCCCTACATTTTATCAGCATATCGAATGCGCGACCCAGGCTGGCAACACCCTGGATCATCGGGAGTCGCAAATCAACGGCTCAGACACGAGACGTATGTGGCATGGTCTACAGTCAGTCACGGACTACAAAAAGAAAACCAGCCCCATCGCGGACACCGATGTTTTGCTCCCAGACATACTAAACAATTTCTTTGCTCGCTTTGAGGACAATACAGTGCCACCGACACGAACCGCTACCAAAGACTGTGAGCTCTCCTTCTCCGTGGCCAACATGAGTAAAACATTTAAACGTGTTAACCCTCGCAAAGCTGCCGGCCCAGACGGCATCCCTAGCCTCGGACATATTCAATCAATCCCTATCCCAGTCTGCTGTCCCCACATTCTTCAAGATGGCCACCATTGTTCCTATTCCCAAGAAAGCTAAGGTAACTGAACTTAATGACTATCGCCCCGTAGCACTCACTTCTGTCATCATGAAGTGCTTTGAGAGACTAGTCAAGGATTTTATCACCTCCACCCTACCTGTTACCCTAGACCCACTCCAATTTGCTTACCGCCCCAATAGGTCCACAGACGATGCAATCGCCATCACACTGCACACTGCCCTATCCCATCTGGACAAGAGGAATACCTATGTAAGAATGCTGTTCATTGACTACAGATCAGCATTCATCACCATAGTACCCTCCAAACTCATAATTAAGCTTGAGACCGTGGGTCTCGACCCCACCCTGTGCAACTGGGTCCTGGACTTCCTGACGGGCCACCCTCAGGTGGTGAAGGTAGGAAACATCTCTACTTTGCTGATCCTCAATACTGGGGCCCCACAAGGGTGCGTTCTCAGCCCTCTCCTGGACTTCCTGTTCACCCACAACTGCGTGGCCATGCACGCCTCCAACTCAATCATTATGATTGCAAACAACACTACAGTGGTAGGCTTGATTACCAACAACGATGAGACAGCCTACAGGGAGGAGGTTTGGGCCCTCGGAGTGTGGTGTCAGGAAAAGACCCTCTCACTCAATGTCAGCAAAACAAAATAGATGATCGTGGACTTCAGGAAACAGCAAAGGGAGCACCCCCCCTATCCACATCGATGAGACAGCAGTGGAGAAGGTAGAAAGTGTTAAGTTCCTCTGTGTACATATCACCGACAAACTGAAATGGTCCACGCATACAGACAGTGTGGTGAAGAAGGCACAACAGCGCCTTCTTGTCACCAAAAAACCCTCACCCGCACAACGCATCACCGGGGGACAAACTACCTGCCCTCCAGGACACCTACAACACTCGATGTKACATGAAGGCAAAAAAGATCATCAAGGACAATAATCACCTTAGCCACTACCTGGTCACCCCACTTCTATCCAGAAGGCGAGGTCAGTACAGGTGCATCAGAGCTGGGACAGAGAGATTGAAAAACAGCTTCTATCTCGAGGCCATCAGATTGTATACCCATCCCGGATCCGGGAGCATCCTCATCAAAAWAGCTGACTAGCATAGCCTAGCCTAACGGGACAGGGATATCATATAATATAATTTTCATGAAATCACAAGTCCAATACAGCAAATGAAAGATAAACATCTTGTGAATCCAGCCATCATTTCCGATTTTTTTTAAAATGTTTTACAGCGAAAACACAATATGTATTTCTATTAGCTAACTACAATAGCCAAAGACTCAACCGCATATTTTCACCATGTTTCTACCGCATAGGTAGCTATCACAAAACCGACCAAATAGAGATATAATTAGGCACTAACCAAGAAACAACTTCATCAGATGACAGTCTTATAACATGTTATACAATACATTTATGTTTTTTTCAAAAAATGTGCATATTTGAGGTATAAATCATAGTTTTACATTGCAGCTACCATCACAAATAGCACCGAAGCAGCCAGAATAATTACAGAGAGCAACGTGAAATACCTAAATACTCATTTCATAAAACATTTATGAAAAATACATGGTGTACAGCAAATGAAAGATAAACATCTTGTGAATCCAGCCAATATTTCCGATTTTTTAAGTGTTTTACAGCGAAAACACAATATAGAATTATATTAGCTTACCACAATAGCCAAACACACAAACGCATTTATTAACCGCAAAAGGTAGCTTTCGCAAAAAACAGCAAAAGATATAAAATTAATCACTAACCTTGAACAAATTCATCAGATGACAGTCTTATAACATCATGTTATACAATACAATTATGTTTTGTTCGAAAATGTGCATATTTAGAGCTACAAATCCTGATTATACATTGTGAATACGTAGCGTCGATTCACCAGGATCTCCAGAGATATTTTGGACACTCCTAATCACACCTAATCTGACCAAAGAACTCATCATAAACTTTACATAAAAAATACTTGTTGTATGGCAAATGAAAGATACACTGGTTCTTAATGCAACCGCTGTGTTAGATTTAAAAAAATAACTTTACCATAACATAACATATGGCGTTATTGCGAGACAGCGCTCACCAAAACGGCGGAGAATAGGACTCAACATTTTCCACAGAAATACGAAATAACATCATAAATGTTTTCTTACTTTTGTTGAGCTTCCATCAGAATGTTGTACAAGGAGTCCTTGGTCCAGAATAAATTGTTGTTTGGTTTTAGAATGTCCATTTCTTCTGTCGAATTCGCGCCACAATGCTAGCCAATGTTACTAACATTCCCACCCTCTCTTGGCGCAAAGAACGGAAAACTCCAAAAGTCCCAATAAACGTTGAATAAACTGATGAAACGGTTGAAAAAACCTACTTTATTATGTTTTTGTAATATGTATCAAATAAAATCAGGGCCGGAGATATTCGCCGTGTAAACCGAACGCTTTCCAGAAGGCAATGTCGAGGTCCTTCTCGCGCCTTGGAAAACTGACAAAATGGCTGACCTGCCACTCCAAAAGCTCTTGWTCGACCTCAGATCAAGCTAGACACCCCATTCCACCTTCCACTGCCTGTTGACATCTAGTGGAAGACGTATGAAGTGCATGTATATCGATAAATATAAGCCAAATGAATAGGCAGGCCCTGAAACAGAGCCTCGTTTTCAGAATTTTCACTTCCTGTCTGGAAGTTTGCTGCCAAATGAGTTCTGTTTTACTCACAGATATAATTCAAACAGTTTTAGAAACTTTAGAGTGTTTTCTATCCAATAGTAATAATAATATGCATATTGTATGATCTAGAATAGAGTACGAGGCCATTTAAATTGGGCACGATTTTTTCCAAAGTGAAAACAGCGCCCCCCTATTGACAAGAAGTTTTAAACAGCCACCACTAGCACAGAGAGGCGGCTTCCTACCTACAGACTTGATATCATTGGCGACTTCAATAAATGGAACACTAGTCACTTTAACAATGCCACTTTAAGAATGTTTATATATTTTGCATTACTCATCTCATATGTATATAATGTATACTGTATACTTCACTATCTATTATTTACTATCTATTGCATCTTATCCTTTCTGTCACTGCTCATCCATATATTTTATACTTATGTATTCTCATACCATTCCTTTACTAGATTGTGTGCATTAGGTTTTGTTGTGGAATTTGTTAGATATCATATTACCTGTTAGATACTGTTGCACTGTCGGATCTAGAAGCATAAGCATTTCACTACACTTGCAATAACATCTTCTAACCATGTGTATGTGACCATTAACATTTGATTTGATTTGACACAGCCGTTCTTTGATTTGACACAGCCGTTCTCAACCAGGTTTTCAGTCATTTCGGCCTTGCAGGAGAAACCATGGACAGCGACAGAGGAATCCACTTTTCGGCAGCTATAATGACTGAACTGTGGCGGGTCCTGGGAGTCAAAGCTAAACTCCACATCGCGTATGACTCTAGGTGCTCCGGCAGGGTAGAAAGGAGCAACCAAACAATCGTCAGAATCCTGAGGAAATAAGTGGCAGCCAACCACAAAGATTGGTGTACTGTGAGATTGGTTTACTGCGAGATTGGTATACTGTTTACAAAGATTGGTTTACTGTGTTAAATGAGGCCTCACTTCCTGGTTACACTAGTGACCATATCCCCCGTGCATCCCGCAAAGGCGGAGGTGTTGCTAACATTTACGATAGCAAATTTAAATTTACCAACAAAAAAAAACYTTTTCATCTTTTGAGCTTCTAGTCATGAAATCTATGCAGCCTACCCAATCACTTTTTATAGCTACTGTTCCCTGAATTCTGAGTTCCCTGAATTCCTATCAGACCTTGTAGTCATAGCAGATAATATTCACATTTTTGGTGACTTTAATATTCACATGGAAAAGTCCACAGACCCACTCCAAAAGGCTTTCGGAGCCATCATCGACTCAGTGGTTTTGTCCAACATGTCTCTGGACCTACTCCCTGCCAGAGTCATACTCTGGACCTAGTTTTGTCCCATGGAATAAATGTTGTGGATCTTAATGTTTTTCCTCATAACCCTGGACTATCGACCACAATTTTATTACGTTTGCAATCGCAACAAATAATCTGCTCAGACCCCAACCAAGGAGCATCAAAAGTCGTGCTGTCAATTCTCAGACAACCCAAAGATTCATTGATGCCTATCCAGACTCGCTCTGCCTACCCAAGGACGTCAGAGGACAAAAATCCGTTAACCACCTAACTGAGGAACTCAATTTAACCTTGCACAATACCCTGGATGCAGTTGCACCCCTAAAAACTAAAAACATTTGTCATAAGAAACTAGCTCCCTGGTATACAGAAAATACCCGAGCTCTGAAGCAAGCTTCCAGAAAATTGGAACMGAAATGGCGCCACKSCAAACTGGAAGTCTTCRGACTAGCTTGGAAAGACAGTASCGTGCAYTATRGAAGAGCCCTCACTGCTGCTCAATCATCCTATTTTTCCAACTTAATTGAGGAAAATAAGAACAATCCAAAATTTATTTTTGATACTGTCGCAAAGCMAACTAAAAAGCAGRATTRCCCAAGWGAGGATYGCTTTCACTTCAGCAGTAATAAATTCATGAACTTCTTTGAGGAAAAGATCATGATCATTAGAAAGCAAATTACGGACTCCTCTTTAAATCTGCGTATTCCTCCAAAAGCTCAGTTGTCCAGAGTCTTCACAACTCTGCCATGACCTAGGATCAAGGGAGATACTCAAGTGTTTTAGTACTATATCTCTTGACACAATGATGAAAATAATCATGGCCTCTAAACCTTCAAGCTGCATACTGGACCCTATTCCAAATAAACTACTGAAAGAGCTGCTTCCTGTGCTTGGCCCTCCTATGTTGAACATAATAAACGGCTCTCTATCCACCGGATGTGTACCAAACTCACTAAAAGTGGCAGTAATAAAGCCTCTCTTGAAAAAGCCAAACCTTGAACCAGAAAATATAAAAAACTATCAGCCTATATCGAATCTCCCATTCCTCTCAAACATTTTAGAAAAATCTGCTGTGCAGCAACTTACTGCCTTCCTGAAGACAAACAATGTATACGAAATGCTTCAGTCTGGTTTTAGACCCCATCATAGCACTGAGACTGCACTTGTGAAGGTGGTAAATGACCGAGGCTCTGCATCTGTCCTCGTGCTCCTAGACCTTAGTGCTGCTTTTGATACCATCGATCACCACATTCTTTTGGAGAGATTGGAAACCCAAATTGGTCTACACGGACAAGCTCTGTCCTGGTTTAGATCTTATCTGTCGGAAAGATATCAATTTGTCTCTGTGAATGGTTTGTCCTCCGTCAAGGTTCCGTTTTAGGACGACTATTGTTTTCACTATATATTTTACCTCTTGGGGATGTCATTCAAAAACATAGTGTTAACTTTCACTGCTATGCGGATGACACACAGCTGTACATTTCAATGAAACATGGTGAAGCCCCAAAATTGCCCTCGCTAGAAGCCTGTGTTTCACACATAAGGAAGTGGATGGCTGCAAACGTTCTACTTTTAAACTCGGACAAAACAGAGATGCTTGTTCTAGGTCCCAAGAAACAAAGAGATCTTCTGTTGAATCTGACAATTAATCTTGATAGTTGTACAGTCGTCTCAAATAAAACTGTGAAGGACCTCGGCGTTACTCTGGACCCTGATCTCTCTTTTGACGAACATATCAAGAATGTTTCAAGGACAGCTTTTTCCCATCTACGTCACATTGCAAAAATCAGAAACGTTCTGTCCAAAAATGATGCAGAAAAATGTATCTATGCTTTTGTTACTTCTAGGTTGGACTACTGCAATGCTCAACTTTCCGGCTACACGGATAAAGCACTAAATAAACTTCAGTTAGTGCTAAATACGGCTGCTAGAATCCTGACTAGAATCCTGATCATAGTACTCCAGTGCTAGCCTCCCTACACTGGCTTCCTGTTAAGGCAAGGGCTGATTTCAAGGTTTTACTGCTAACCTACAAAGCATTACATGGGCTTGCTCCTACCTATCTTTCCGATTTGGTCCTGCCGTACATACCTACACATACGCTACGGTCACAAGACGCAGGCCTCCTAATTGTCCCTAGAATTTCTAAGCAAACAGCTGGAGGCAGGGCTTTCTCCTATAGAGCTCCATTTTTATGGAATGGTCTGCTTACCCATGTGAGAGACGCAGACTCGGTCTCAACCTTTAAGTCTTTACTGAAGACTCATTTCTTCATTAGGTCATATGATTGAGTGTAGTCTGGCCCAGGGGTGTGAAGGGGAACGGAAAGGCTCTGGAGCAACGAACCGCCCTTGCTGTCTCTGCCTGGCCGGTTCCCCTCTCTCCACTGGGATTCTCTGCCTCTAACTATATTACAGGGGCTGAGTCACTGGCTTACTGGTGCTCTTCCATGCCGTCCCTAGGAGGGGTGCGTCACATGAGTGGGTTGAGTCGCTGACGTGGTCTTCCTGGCTGGGTTGGCGCCCCCCCGTGGCGGAGATCTTTGTGGGCTATACTCGGCCTTGTCTCAGGATGGTAAGTTGGTGGTTGAAGATATCCCTCTAGTGGTGTGGGGGCTGTGCTTTGAAAAGTTTGTGGGGTTATATCCTTCCTGTTTGGCCTGTCCGGGGGTATCATCGGAGTGGGCGCACAGTGTCTCCTGACCCCTCCTGTCTCAGCCTCCGATTTATGTGCAGTAGTTTATTTGTCGGGGGGCTAGGGTCAGTTTGTTATATCTGGAAACTTCTCCTGTCTTACCGCGTGTCCTGTGTGAATTTAGGTATGCTCTCTCTAATTCTCTCTTTCTCTCTTTCTTTTCTTCTCTCATCGAGAGACCTATAGCCCTCAGACCTGCCTTCAGACTACCTCAATGAGGACTCCTTGTGTCCCCAAGTCCACCTGGGCCGTGCTGCTGCTCCATTCAACTTTCATAGCCTGCGGCTATGGAACCCTGACCTGTTCACCGGACGTGCTACCTGTCCCAGACCTGCTGTTTTCAACTCGCTAGAGACAGCAGGAGCGGTAGAGATACTCTTAATGATTGGCTATGAAAAGCCAACTGACATTTACTCCTTACTTGCTGCACCCTCGACAACTACTGTGGTTATTATTATTTGACCATGCTGGTCATTTATGAACATTTGAACATCTTGGCCATGTTCTGTTATAATCTCCACCTGGCACAGCCAGAAGAGGACTGGCCACCCGTCATAGCCTGGTTCCTCTCTAGGTTTCTTCCTAGGTTTTGGCCTTTCTAGGGAGTTTTTCCTAGCCACCGTGCTTCTACACCTGCATTTCTTGCTGTTTGGGGTTTTAGGCTGGGTTTCTGTACAGCACTTTGATATATCAGCTGATGTAAGAAGGGCTATATATAAATAAATAAATACATTTGATGATTGGGACCTCAAACGCCCACTGGTACTGATGGCGATCAGAGCCACACGCAACAGGTCTATGGGAATAACACCCTTCGAAATGATGACGGGCTGGCAAATTACACTTCCACTGCATCTCCTGTACCAACCGGGAGATGTCGCCGCAGCCATGTGACGCACTTGCGAACCCACCTCCAGACTACCTTTGCGTACGCTGAAGGAAAGTTGGAAAGAAGTGCAGAAGGTGYCAAGACCTATTATGTCAAAAAGGCTATACACCAAACCCGCGGGCGTCGCAATCTCGTGTGGACGGGACCACACGAGATTGTGGTGAAACTGTCACCTGTAGCTTATCAAATCATAATCAACAAAGGTCGACAAAATGCCACGTTAAAGTGGGTTCACAGGAACCAAATCAAGTTGCACACACCCCCCATTGGAATAGAAGGGGTGCAAGCCAGCACCAAATAGATAGAAACCTAGCAAGTCAGAGGTATTAATAAAATTCTTAAGTATCCTCAGCTGATCCCTTCCTGGACATCAGTACATTGCACCTAACATATTTTCTTCTCTTCCCAGCTACAAGATATACATTTGTTGTCACTATTGATATTGTCCTGCGCTGTGCTGTACAAAATAGGAACATCTGAAAAATTGTTGTCAAAATATTTTTGTTTACAAAGCAATTAACTGAAATTATCAAACAATATCTCTGATCATGCATTTCTCTCAGATGGAGTTCCTTTGGTTGATCCTGAAACTCTGTGCCCTGGTCAAAACCAACCAAGCAGATGTAATCATGAGCAGACCCCCTACGGCAATCGTTCTCAGCAATGATCCATGACTCCTTATAACTAACTGCAGGGTACACACATCTAGATGCAGAGAACGTGTACCGCCAACACATTCCACCTGCAGCGCATTTGAGTTGGGCCGGGACTGACTGGACCACCCAGGCAGTTAACTTCTKTGCGCTACGGATCCCTTTTACGGGATATTTTTCCTAAACAACCCCTGAATTGCAGGGCGCAAAATATTACAAAAAATATTTATAATCATGCAATCACAAGTGAAATATACCAAAACACAGCTTAGCTTGTTGTTAATCCACCTATCGTGTCAGATTTTTTAAATATGCTTTGCAACGAAAGCAATCTAAGCTTTTGTGAGTGTATCAATCAATGCTAGAACAGTTAGCCTTATATTAGCTTGGTTAGCTTGGTCACGAAAGTCAGAAAAGCAATAAAATTAATCGCTTACCTTTGATAATCTTCGGATGTTTGCACTCACGGAGGACTCCCAGTTACACAACAAATGTTATTTTTGTTCGATAAATATACTTTTATAACAAAAAAACGCCATTTGGGTTGCGCGTTATGTTCAGAAAATCGAACAAAGAGGCACCTTCGTTCATGGCGTCCGTCGACGAATAATGTCCAATAAAGAGTATCCGTTAATTTGGGTCGTTAAGAACATTTGCAGGACATGTTTTTTATGAAATCAATCCGCAGGGTTTGTTTAATCAGGAACAAAAATCATGAAAATTAAACACGGAACCGGAATTCCAACAATCTTAATGTAATGATGCTGATGAAAAAAAGACAATACAAAGATCCGGAAGAATAGGTAGGCTGGATTCAGCTACCCTCTCACAAGCCGCGAGTGCTTAATGCGTATCATTGCATGTATAACTTAGATACTTCTTCATTTTCAGTTGGAAAGTCACTTATATATGCTCTGAAGTGAGATATCTATGTGAGCAATACGAATGATTTTGGAAACAACTGAAGACATAAAATCAATCGCCCTGAATTATGTTGTTTCTTCAAACAGAAATGGAAATATAGATCTGATCCAACAAGCCTCTGAACAGAGAGGGGGGGTTTCGAAAATCAAAAGTCAACAGTCAGGTAAAATCTGCTGAATTGTGACACGCTCACCAGACTTGCATTATCTATGTTATGCAATATTAGAAAGCTCTCTCGGCTTCCTCCACAAGCCATGGTGACTGCACTGGAACGACCGATAATTGCCTCAGTTTTGGCATTGCTGTGAGAGATGTATACCGCCCAGACTCTTCCACCAAATCTGGTTGATACCCCTTAAAATGGGGCACCTGCAAAGTTCCAGGACATTTAACAGATGAGAGGGGAATGCCACCCGGTGCACCGACCGCGTTTACAAACCCGCCGATACCAACACAAGGCTCCCAGACAGATAAAAAATATGTGCATTTAATCAAATGGGATTGAAGAATTCACTTCCGACCCGAGGCTCTTCGCTGGAGCCATGGGCTATTACTACCAGACGGACATTTCTTGGTCGCAAGGAAATTCTCGCACAGTGTATATCTCGCAGCCTAGTCATAGGAGCATATTCGTAGTTTTATTGTTATTTACTCACAGACAATTATTTTCGGACGGGTCTATTTGTGGATTGAATGGACAGTGTGGAGTC